>NW_026858126.1:0-56317 GCF_026571515.1 Ruditapes philippinarum
TACCACAGAGCTGCCCCCTTGTTTTGTTTTTGCTTTCGAAAAGGAATCAGTGCGGAGAACGCCTTGCCAACATCCTTTTTTACTTTTTAAATTAGCAAAAGGACTTAGTTAATGGTTTTACAACAAAAAACACAAAAGAAAAAAAATATAAAAAAACACAAGTTTTTTTCCAATAAAAATTTTGCACAACGAAGTCGAACAAAACTCAAATTTTTCCCCGTTTTAAGAGGGTTCCATAATATAGATAAAAGCAAATATAAAAAGGGGATAAAAAAAAAAAAAATTACAAAATCCATGGGCGCAGACTTAAACGCCCAAAGAGAAAACCAAAAAAAAATTTTTGAAAATTTTTTCAATTTTTAATCAACCCGAAAATTTTCAACAAAGGCAAAAAAAACAAAAACAAAAAAACACATATTTACGCGTGTGGGGGGGCATCACCAAAAAAACCAGAGTTACGTCCCCCAAAAGTTTTTCGACAGTATTTTTTTTAACCAAAAACCTATCTGGCGCGCTTAACTTTTTAATTTGTCCGTATCATTCCTGTCAGTCCCGAAACTTTTCCACATTTTCTATGACACGCCTGGCGCAAAGGACGTTTTGATTTTCAACAAACGCTAAGCCCTTTCTTTTGAATCATTTTCTAGATTACTAAACTCCCCCCAACCCCAACCCAAAAAAAGCCCGGGCCCTGAAAAAACATTAACCAATTGCCAAAGGAGTAGAGAAGGTTGACATCTTGAGCCCAAAAAAATTCCACCCCCAATTTTTCCAAACGGGGACCCGTGCAAACACCCCGCAAAAAAAAAGGTGATACAAGGATCCAAAAACATCCCCCAAATTTTCCCACAGCTACCTTAAACACGAACACTATTTCCTCCAACACCCTATTTTACCACCCAAAACATCCCTTTTTTGCCAGCAGGATTCAAGAAAGACGATCATTGAACACAACCTTTGAATTTTACGAACCTTTGAAAACCCTTTTCAAAGGCAAACAAACAGATCTCATACCTTGACCCCAAAGTTTCCGAAAAGAAACCATCTTAAACTCTTAAACCTTCAAGAACAGGGTGGTCCCAAATTCAAAGGTTTACGCCCCTTTAGGGCCCAGACAACAGTAGGGGATAGGATCCCTTTCTGAACCATTTACCTCTGGAGTGCCCCAAGGCTCGCCCCGGGGCCCCTTTTTTCCTTTTAATACAACAAGCTTCTTTTCTGCCAAAAATCCCAAGTCAATTAATTTGCAACGACCTGCTGATATAACCATCAATTTCCCCCTAAACCCCCCAACCCCCAAAACAGACAGCAAATTTTTCTGTGGAAAAACAGTGGGACAGGATTTTAACCCCAAAACCAAGTCACCAACACCAAAAAAAAAACCAAATTAAACCCCAAAAATGCCCAGGCCAATCCAGGTCGTTCAAATGCAAAATCTCGGACAACATCTGCGACCTTTTAATTTTAATACACAATATCTCGAAAAACCCATGCAAAAATCCTTCTTTATTAAAAAAAAAGTCATTATAAAAAGAAAAGTGAAAAAATAGACAAGTCCCCGGTCCACCCACAGATTTTTAAAATGCCCAACTATTTGGGGCTCCTTTCACTAAAAAAAGACAAAATTTTAGAGACCAAGGGGCCGCAATAATAGGGGTTAAAAGGATTCTCCCCTCACTCAGTGCACACCATGCAGGAAAAAACGGGGGGCGATCCCCGAACATCGCAGATTTTTACTGTAGACTGATAAGTTTTATAAGAATACCAACCATTGCATTAATCTCCCAACTTTTTGTTTAAACCCCACATAGATTTTAAACCCGACATAGCATCCCTTTTCCACGCCCCAAATAAGGTATTCCTCCGACTACCATAAGTACTCTTTTCTTCCCTTCTAGCATTATTACTATGGAATAATAAACTTCTAGTAACCATTGCCACCCTGCCCAACCTGAGTCAGGTTCAAACAGGCAGTGGTGGGTTTGCAGTACTAGTCTTACTCCCAGTGTTTTTAAACTACATGTATTTTATCTCTTATCATCTTGTTTCACTATTAACATTTTAACAATGACTAGAATACATTTTCAGTCTCACCTTCCAAGCATGTCAATGTTTGGACTTTTCTTTTTTAGCTTTTCTTTTCACCTTTTACTAACAATCCGACGTGCACTAAATTCCTGCCTTTAACACTCCTAAGAGGGGTTGGCAGTATCCAGAGATAGATAGATGATTGCCTACCTTCACCGAATCGCCGATGCCATTCAGAAACTTGTGTTATTTATACTATCTATCCTGCAGATGCATGTGTTTTCATTTCATAAGGTTTTGTAGGTGAATAACCAAGTTCGCACTAAAATTTAATAATTTTGCGCTGTTCTGGATACTGATGTGATGCCATTGTCAAGACACTAGCGGAGATGATGTCCTGTTTGTTGTTTGATAACGGAAAACGTTATGACATTGAAACTTTGATAAAAAGACGTCAATGACGTCATTTCAAACTGACGTTAATTGGCTCCAAATTTGGCTCCAAAAGTCCGAATATGTTCAAAATAAGCTATAAAATAGCAATTTGTGAATGAAAAATGACTTCCCCCGCTCTTGCGCTAGTGTGTTTCCATGACTACGCATAATACAGCGGAATACGTCTGAAGAATAATATTTTAATTTCCAACAGAATCAGTTAGATCTGAATTATGTTTGGCAAAAATCGCAAAGAATAAATATTTTAGAGAGTAAGTCCGGTTATTTCTTGATCACCCCTCGTAAATACAAAGTCCCTTCTTCGAGCTCATTTAAAAGGGGAATAATTTGGTGGAATTTTAGACAGGGAAGTTATCATTCGTGGCTAGGGAATATGTGCAAGCAAGTTTGTAAGTGGATCCTAGTGGGCTAGATTTTTTAAGAAGAACTTTAAAGTAATTATGATATTTGAATCGAAAAATAGAGGGTCTATAGTTTGGCAGAGCTATATCATCCGCACTGTAGATCTGCGTGGTGATATCCATGGATTTAGATTTTTAAACTATACTGTAATGTTTACTGGCTAGACTAAAGTGACGTCAGATGTGATGTCAGTAAACCAAATGCCATGAAAATTAAGTGACCGCTAGAAAAAATGTAGATCTAGTTCATATTATTGTTATCATTTTCTTTGGAAATATATAGTTTTTTGCATAATCTTAAAGTAATATACGGGTAGATATATCATTCAAATACAGGTAGTATGTAATTTATTACAGTAGATCTGCTGACTGGATAACCGCGCATTAATTGAGTAACGCCGCGTTCTTTTTTTACAGTTCAATTCTGAAATCAATAACATTCAACAAGCTTCATGGTTGACTGCGTGTACACTAGCTGTGTTTACAGACGGAAGTTATTTTAGATAATAGATCTAATATAAATATCATTGCAAAATGGACATACATATTTTAGTTCAAGCTATTATATACTTTTGTATCTTTATAGCTGGATTTATTGTGTCAATTCCCGTTGGTGTAAACAGGGTAACTTTTGTTTTATCTTTACATTATATTTTCTTTTATTTCTTGTGCTAATTTTTCCCAAAATGTTATTCTAGTTACCTCCCCTAGCAGTACATGTATTCATATAGGATCTAGTTCTAGATCTAAATGAAAAAGGTTTCTTAAAAATAGATAAGCTATAGATAGTCTAATTTACTAATTTCTCAAAGATACTAGAACCACTTAAGTACTATTTATAATCTTTTTTCTATCTTCTTAGTAGGAAGATAAAAGATCCAAAGTTAGATATACTTGTACGTAGATCTATATAGATGTAGGCCTATCTATGAAGTCTATACCAGAAATATAGTGATACTCATTTTGTGTTTATAAAATCCTTTTATAGTTTGTTGTAGAATCTAAATATGAAAATGTTGAAACTATATTTTTAGATCTACCTTCATTTAGTTTAGCACAGACCTAATATTATTTGTTCCCAACTTTTTTGAAAATATGTTTTAACAATGAAACTGATATACATGTAGATCAAAGCTCTGTTGTACAATTATAAAAGTTAGTCTCGGACTCTTTGATTTGAAGTGTACAGCGAAAAAGCACAAGCTGGGAAGAAAAAAAAATGACCAGATTGATAAAAAACCTTGTGTTAATCTTAAATGTGTAAAAATACTACTGTCAGAGGTTTTTAAAAAGAGCATAAAACACAAAATTTAAATTTGATCCGCGTCATGACAAAACCAACATAATGGGTTTGCGACCAGCATGAATCCAGACCAGCCTGCGAATCCGCGCAGTCTGATTAGGATCTATGCTGTTCGCTATCAATTTCTCTACTTGTAATAGGGTTGGTAAGCGAACAGCAAGGATCCTGATCAGACTGCGCGGATGCGCAGACAGGCCTGGATCCATACTGGTCGCAAACGCACTATGTTGCTTTTGTCATGACGCGGCTCATTTCATATTTTTACATAGATCACCTGGTGTACTTTAAATAGAAAGATACGCAAAAGATAACTAAGAAATATACTCAGAAATGCATTGAAAATCATATTTTTGTGTTATTCTCAGCCCGATTTGAGTAAACGTTGAAACGTTTTTCAATTTTGGATCATTTTTCACAGAAAAATAGTAAAGTATAGTGAGCGAATGCCCTAAAATTTTCCACACAAGTTATTGGCATAGATCTACTTCAAGTGGATAATTTATGTCGGAAGTTTTTTACCACTCCTGCCATGTCAAAAAAAAAAACGTCAGTGGAATCCCTTTAACTTGTAGTATGTTTTTAAGGGGGCTCATATTTCACATTTTTTGTTTGTTGTTGATACATTTATGCTGAACAGGATTGTTTTTTGGGTTTTTTTTTATCAAATTGGTCATATTTTTTTCTTGCCAGGTCCGATACTCATGCCTGCGCGGAAAAGTTATATTAGTGTGTGAGTAGAGCTACAATAATAAGGTATTTCACAGCGTTAGAATATACCATAGTTTTTGTCAATTTTCAATTTCAGTGGAATTTTCAAGGAGACTGTATATTATATGCTGATATAGAATGGAACTCGAAAGCATTTGTGATGCATGCATCCAGTCCGGCTAACTGTAACTTTCCTATATACTACAGCGTGTTCGGCATGATATTTTACGGTCTTGGAAAGGGAATCTTCTATGCCTTTGCCACATTCAAATCGATAAAGAAGCCTACAATTGGGTAATTTTTATTGTATATGATTTGTATGTATAAATGCAATATGTGCTATTTGCTTCAGTCTTGAATAAACTTCTGTTCTGTCTCCCATTAATATAGCCAAACACCCGTCAAGTATATTCTATGACTCCTAATCAAAGTTAAAGCTGCATGCCTCCAGATGAGGCATACTGTTTCAAGAAAAATGTATAAAATGTCTTAAGATTTTGCAGTATTTTTCATCATATTGATTACAAGTGTCATTTGCAATGTGTAAATTACTGTCTTTGTTCACTTCACAATATTTTACTTTCAGATCAATGTTCATGATAATAAGCATAAATCTGGAGGCAAGCTTCTTTAAAGCGGTGATCTTTTTCTTAAGCTTTTGAATGAAAGTCTGCAAATATTGTGAAAAATCTGTCATGCTACACATCCCTATCTGATCACTCACGCTTTAATACTATGTTGCTTAAACTTATGTTACGTTTAATGACTCAAGCTTTCTTAGCCTGACAGATCCGGCACTTCTGTTTTTTTTAATAATGGGATTTTCCCATTGTACGCCCTGACTTGACATTTATAAGTACATGTATTAAATTTAATTACAAAATGATGTTTACATATTACGAAATGCACGTCAACTGCAGACCTACAACTTAATTTCCGCCTGGCTTGATGTGCAAAATACTAAACATTTCATTCTGGCTAACTTAATGTCATCTGGGATAAATTTAAAATGATTTTACAAACAAAGTGAGCCATACACTTTATGCCCCTCTCTCAGCATTGGGACGAACATAGTTTGAAGCGTCCCGTCTGTCCGCACTCATTAGTCGCAAGTGCCATGGATACTTAAGTGGCTACAGTGCACTTTCTCTTTGATGATTGTTTATGTTCAAAAAGTATATTGATGTTCGCTATTCAAAGATGTTTTTACTTAAAAATTACTAGGCATAAGTGTGTTGTTCATGATGGCAACGTGTCACGTGTTGCGTGCAAGAATCAGGTTTCCAGCTTAAAGGTCAAGATCACTTTTGTATTTCAAAGTCATGCTTTGATTTTGAATTACCATGTAAGACATGATGGTGACCAATATCATCGCAGCGATTACTTCCCTTGACCAGTATAAAGTTGGGATATGCTTGGTGGACAGTCAATGTTGACTGAGCTTATTTTACTTTATGTATCACAGCATAACAGTATCAAATATTGTTATTGTTGTTTTTTTTTGTTTTGTTTCGTTGTTTTTGTTGTTGATTTTTTGTTAATTTATAATACAGTAGATATAATGATATGACTGATTACAGTTACGAGATGTGGGTAATGCCGTATATTCTAGTGAATGGGGCTCACACGTTCGTCGCCTTGATAGTGTCATGTATGCTGTCTGTTGGCTTTCTTCAGTTCTGTAACGGTATCAAAGAAAATGAGCTTGTAACGAGGTAACTTTATTATAATCAGTTTATCTCTTTATGTGTTTCACAAATATTCATTTTCGTTTACCAATTACTAGTAACTATATTGCTTTTTTATGCCAAACCACTTTTTCAGGTATAATTTTCACCTGATTCTATGCCAAATATTTATAAGTAGAACTTAAGTAGTGATCAAAAAGTAACATAAGTGTATACTTACTTGGAACTCACAAATATTTGTCCAGTTATTGACTATCACCGCGTAAATAGAAACTTTAAAGACACAAATTGTGCAGTATTAACACAGAGGTGTGCAATTCTACGGCTGAAACGAGCACTATGTTGATTAAATGAATCAGTATATTTTATAGCAAATCAAATTGAAAAAAAAATTGAATAAGCGCATACAGTTGCTGAGACATATTTAAAGCCTCTAATAAAATTTAATGTTTACTGGAAAATGTTTGTCTACATCATTCTTTAGAATGATGACCTTGCTTGCGTGTTGTAGGGCACAGAGGTCTTCCTCCACCACTAACCAGTAAAGCTGGAATGACACCATATGATATATATACTGTGTTGGTGCGACGTAAAACCCAACCAAATGTATTTTTTTCTTTATCACAGTTGCGGAGTTTTTGCAAACACAGAATGGACACGTTACGGTTCTAGTGAAAAATTTAATGCCGGGCCATACACGTCATTACTAGCCGTGGCACAGGTTAGTATTTAACTGTCATTGAATTAGATATAAGATATTTCATTTGATAGTTTCTGAGTGATACTATTCAAATATGATACACAGCTGGATGTGCACTAAAATAGATTGGTCGAGACGCACGGCCGAGTATCTCAAATTGTAAGACACACATGTTTATATTCCTAAAAGCTATAAAAATGATACATGCAATATGTCAATGATTATTTTTTTACCTATTTTTGTTTATACATGTATATTCATATATGATTACACAAAATGATTATCATAAAGATTCAATATTCTTTTTAAGTAACTTACCATGAAAAATACAAGCAAAGACATGGAAAATGGGTCGTCTTTGAAAAGAAAGATTTTTTCCCTCTAATGTGACATGTATTTTATAAAACAATTGCTGTTACACATGTAGCAAATTACAATAAATCAGAAGGATCCAGCTAAAATAATGAGTCAGTACTTTATTGTTTATTTTCCATTGTGCTTTCAATGAAAAACGGAAACGCAACACATTTTTTTTTATTTGTTAGATTGCGTCCTGGACCTGCTTTCTGTTATTTTTGCTGCAGACAGCTTTATGTATCCTGCGCTTTGTAAGAAACAGACGACAGAGAAGCGGAAATGCGGGAGCTGACACAAAACGAATCGCAGAACTTGAACCGACAGCTTAATTTGTGAATGAAATGTTGACAAATACATAACCTGTAAAAATGTGAATATGTATAGATGGCATTGGAAAAAACAACGAAACGTTGAAAAGTCGTCTGGCGGCAAATGATAAAATCTGAAAATTTTGTTGTTTTTGAATATTGATAATATTCCACATTGTATAAAAAGATATTCTTACTTATTTTCTTGTTGTGTTGATAAAGGTTTTAGGACCGTGCCTTAGACTGTGTTTTGTAAAATTAAAGCATTACTGACCACTGATCACTTTGTTTAAATCTAATAAAATAATATAGCACATGAATGCCTCTTAGTCTTGTGAAAAAAAGTGCTAGAATCTACATGATATTTCTGTGATATATGATAATTATTATAGACTTAAGACAGTAATGATTTATTTCTTTTACAGTAGTTAAAGAGCGGGCATGATGCGTCGGACCAATAATCTAAGGATTGCAGGCTGCGTTGGTTCACATCACGTCAGGGATCAGCTGTTGTTTCCTTGAAACTCCTTGCTTAGTACTGGTCGGATCCAGAAACGAATTTGGATATTCCACTTTTTTACGCCCCCCCCCCCTCCCAAAAAAATCAATGAAAATGGCGAATATTGTTATGCACCAGGCAAACCGTCCGTCTGTTAGCAATATCGTGTTCACCCGGCCTGTTAGTATTGAACAATGGAAGGAAATTGTTACTGTTTGGCACTGATGTTAACAATAAATAGACAACAATATGTGCAAAGTGCATGTTTAACTTTCCTTAGAAATAATAGACATTATTATGAAGTGTGAAATTCCATGTCCTCTCTGTAACTTTTGAACCGATGGAAGGGAATTGATTGACAGAAATGTTTACCATATACATGAGCCGATGTGCACATCGCACATTTTACCTGATATTTTCGTAGATGAAAAATTAGCCCAGTCCGGGGGGGGGGGGGTGTCACTTCATCTATGTAGACTATATAAGAAACACATTTAAGTCTTGTAATGTGAAACTATGTAGCGCCAAGAACTTAGATATTTGACTGGCAGCATTGTCTTGTTGACCTCTACAAAACTGATGTAAATTATGTTCCTTTCATTAATATTGGTCACTTGATTTATATAAACTTACATACTAAGTTTTACTGTGTGAAACTACAATGCACAGAGCTTAGATATTTGTCATTAGCAATGCCTTGTGAACTTCCCCAAAATAATTATATATCGTTTCCTTTGGGTCAATATTCGCCCTATCCCCGGGAGTCTCGTGATTTATTTAGGCTTATGAAACACATTTTACTTCTATTGTGGAAACTACCGGTACATTACCTAGACTGGGAGCTAAGATATTTGGCATATAGCATTGCACTGTTGGCTATACAAGGCTGCTATTGATTATGCCCCTTTTGTCAATATTCGCCGAAATCCAGGGAACAAATGATAGTTAATATAGGCTTATATAAGAAAACATACAGGTCTGATCGATTGAAACTACAATGCACAAACCTTCCAAAATATTTGGAATGAAGCATTACCCTTGTGGACCTTCACAAAACTTATATAATTCATCTCCCTTGTGTCATATCGGTAATCGCTATTGACCCAGTGTCATATCCCCCACGCCGCCCCTGTGGTCACTTGATTAATATAAACTTCTATTTTATACATATTTAATATGCCTTTCAGAGTCCTTGACCATCGTGCAAACACTGTGTAGAAAGAAACCGGAAGTAAAACGTGCTTGTAATCACAGTATCCATACACATAGAATTTTATCTATAGACTTGCAGGAAATGAAACGGTGATTTCGTTTTTACAATGCCGTAAATGGTTTTCCTGATACAATTGAACTATAAGTCACTTTGATTCACAGTCTGTGTGTGACTTCAAATATACATGTATTATACTTCCACGGTATATCCTTAGATTACAACATAGAATATGCTGTCAATTTTTTTTAGATGATCCATGCCTATTTTCAGTGAGCTGAGTTCAAATACATTGACTTTAATATCAACCGAGTACAAGGTTCAAGAAAGTCTCGAAAGCCTGCATGGTATCCCTTACGACGTTCGTAACTCCGACGTAAGACCATCTTAGCATTTAATATTGATCGATTGTCTCGAAGAGTTCGTAATTTACAAAACATCGTTAACATCTCGGAAAGTTACGGTAAAAAATCGACCCCATAAGTCTATATACGATGACGAATATTATTGGAATAATATTGGATTCCATCTTGTCAATTTAGCCTCATTTTCATTTCAAGAGTAAAAAAGTCCATGTCAAATGCATAATGTACTCAATCAAGTATTTTTTTTTCATTTTTTTAGTCCAAAAACTCTATATCAAATGCAATTTTAACTCCATAAAGCCTCGTTTTCATTTACCAAGTCCAAACAATACATATCATATCCATATTGCACGCAGAGAAACAGAGTTCTGGCAAAATGTTAAAACATAGATGGTGTGAAATAAAGATGTCATTATACATTGTTGAGTTACAATTAATACTCTGGTTCTACTGGACTCGTTCACAGCTGCAAACTCTGCTAGCGCCTCGTCAAATATAATGATTCCAACTGTGTAATTCAGTTAATTTTATACACAGTGTGACACGATGTGTAATAACCACATATTATTAGTGAAATAAAATCCATATCACCCACAGTATATCAATCACACTGGGGACTAGTATCTCATTAAAATCATATCCACATCCCTACGCTCATAGCGAAGAGTAATACCGGACTGATTTTAATGTGTACTAATCAGGGGAGATCACGGCGTGGGAGATTATATGCTAGTATATCTTTGCCGAACTTGTTTTGACGAAGTTTTAATTTTCATGATTCCGACCGTAAGTTTGTAAATTTCCATTTAAGTGATTGTAGCGTTTTGTTCTAAATGGCATATTTTCGATTCTAATGTCATTATTTCTCTGTTTAAAAAAAGTTAAAAATTACGCCGCAATGGTGACTTTAAACTTGAATTACTTTTGTTTGCGTCTGACGTCATCCTTTACGTGTGTCTGTTTCCTACGCGTCATTGAATAAAGTTGAAATTTGTCGCTTTCTCCACTGTTTAGGCATTAGATGAAAAGAAAATGTGTTAGTTTTCCGTGAATATGCTATCTCACATCGAAGTGAAAAAATGTTGCAAGCTTTTTTTGGAATGTATAGCATATTCACTCACAATATGCTCTATTTATTTAATGCCAGCCAGTGAAAAAAAACTGAGTTATCAGTGAAATAAAAATCCATATCACCCACAGGCCGTCACTCGCACGATAACTGAAATACCTTTTCTTAGATCTACGTTTTAATTTCCATGATAATTCAGTCAAGTTTGCTTGTATTATTATCTGAACGATTTTTGTATTATTAATTGTATTAAATTACCCTCGGATGTACCCTAACTATATAGTGAAAATGAAAGCATAATAAGAACAGAAAATATCAATAAAATGCGTTATAAAAAGGCTTTGTAAACTATCTTAAGGCCTCAACAGACGGTAGGATTTAGTTGTACAGCACTAATTAGAGATAAGATGTACAATTTTCAAAGCTATACAACACTTGCATTCAGACGGTAATTCTACTTTTTACATACTTAATTTACTCACTAAATACTTTTTTCGCCATGAGTAATGATTAAAACACCTCCATTAAAAAAATATATATATATTTTCTTATGTGAAGCCTGACCGAAACTCAAACCTGGGACCCTCGGAATACCGTACTGCGGCTCTACTGACTAAGCTATCTGGCCGCCTACAAACAACATCCCCTCCCCTAATTTGAGAACAATTCAATACCGTGCAAAATCATTTTCTGAATAATTTGGGATTCGAACATAACACAACTTTGGGTCTCCTGAAGAGTTTTTCAACATCATTTTTACATGTTCGTGAAGTTAGCCGGAGCAGCCGGAACTCATTTTCGTCTACTCCGGCTACTCCGGCTAGCCGGAATCCGGTTCCGGCTATACAGGCTGGCCGGAAATTATACGGTAAAACCTGTGCAAAAGACCATTGGCTAATTCCATAATGTAATGTCAAATTACTTATCACAACGATCTCCGGCTATTACGGCTAGCCAGAAAAAAACAGACATCAAGGCTACATATTAAGATGAAAAAAAAATCTGACAGCAGATTGAACAATATATGTGTCGTGCATTGTGTGTCCGGGTGTCCGTGAGTATAGGTTTGTCCGTCGGGAATACTCTGCTATTTTGCCGACGGTGAGCCGAAAATCGTTCTAGACAGCTCGTATCTGGCCAATTCCGGCTGGCCCCTGTGGGGACCAGACTCAATTACGCAGAACCGCACATGGTGGGATGGTTAGGGGGTCTGACCGGGTGTCCGCTGGTATAGGTGTGTCCGTCGGGAATACTCTGGTATTTTGCCGACGGTGAGCCGAAAATCGTTCTAGACAGCTCGTATCTGGCCAATTCCGGCTGGCCCCTGTGGGGACCAGACTCAATTACGCAGGACCGCACATGGTGGGATAGTTAGTGGGTCTGACAGGGTGTCCGCGGGTATAGGTGTGTCCGTCGGGAATACTCTGGTATTTTGCCGACGGTGAGCCGAAAATCGTTCTAGACAGCTCGTATCTGGCCAATTCCGGCTGGCCCCTGTGGGGACCAGACTCAATTACGCAGAACCGCACATGGCGGGATGGTTAGGGGGTCTGACGGGTGTCCGCGGGTATAGGTGTGTCCGTCGGGAAAACTCTGGTATTTTTGCCGACGGTGAGCCGAAAATCGTTCTAGACAGCTCGTATCTGGCCAAATCCGGCTGGCCCCTGTGGGGACCAGACTCAATTACGCAGAACCGCACATGGCGGGGTGGTTAGGGGGTCTGACCGGGTGTCCGCGGGTATAGGTGTGTCCGTCAGGAATACTCTGGTATTTTGCCGACGGTGAGCCGAAAATCTTTCTAGACGGCTCGTATCTGGCTAATTCCGGCTGGCCCCTGTGGGGACCAGACTCAATTACGCAGAACCGCACATGGTGGGATGGTGAGGGGGTCTGACCGGGTGTCCGCGGGTAAAGGTGTGTCCGTCAGGAATACTCTGGTATTTTGCCGACGGTGAGCCGAAAATCGTTCTATACAGCTTATATTTGGCCTATTCCGGCTGGCCCCTGTGGGGACCAGACTCAATTTCGCAGAACCGAACATGGTGGGATGGTGATGGGGTCTGACCGGGTGTTCACGGGTATAGGTGTGTCCGTCGAGAATACTCTGGTATTTTGCCGACATTGAGCCGAAAATCGTTCTATACAGCTCATATTTGGCCAATTCCGGCTGGCCCCTGTGGGGACCAGACTCAATTACGCAGAACTGCACATGGTGGGATGGTGAGGGGGTCTGACCGGGTGTCCGCGGGTATAGGTGTGTCACTCGGGAAAAATCTGGTATTTTGCCGACGTTGAGCCGAAAATCGTTCTATACAGCTCATATTTGGCCAATTCCGGCTGGCCCCTGTGGGGACCAGACTCAATTACGCAGAAGTGCACATGGTGGGCTGGTGACGGGGTCTGACCGGGTGTCCACGGGTATAGGTGTGTCCGTCAGGAATACTCTGGTATTTTGCCGACGGTGAGCCGAAAATCGTTCTATACAGCTCATATTTGGCCAATTCCGGCTGGCCCCTGTGGGGACCAGACTCAATTTCGCAGAACCGAACATGGTGGGATGGTTAGGGGGTCTGAAAGGGTGTCCACGGGTATAGGTGTGTCCGTCGGGAATACTCTGGTATATTGCCGACGTTGAGCCGAAAATGGTTCTAGACAGCTCATATTTGGCCAATTCCTGCTGGCCCCTGTGGGGACCAGACTCAATTACGCAGAACTGCACATGGTGGGATGGTGAGGGGGTCTGACCGGGTGTCCGCGGGTATAGGTGTGTCACTCGGGAAAAATCTGGTATTTTGCCGACGTTGAGCCGAAAATCGTTCTATACAGCTCATATTTGGCCAATTCCGGCTGGCCCCTGTGGGGACCAGACTCAATTACGCAGAAGTGCACATGGTGGGCTGGTGACGGGGTCTGACCGGGTGTCCACGGGTATAGGTGTGTCCGTCAGGAATACTCTGGTATTTTGCCGACGGTGAGCCGAAAATCGTTCTATACAGCTCATATTTGGCCAATTCCGGCTGGCCCCTGTGGGGACCAGACTCAATTTCGCAGAACCGAACATGGTGGGATGGTTAGGGGGTCTGAAAGGGTGTCCACGGGTATAGGTGTGTCCGTCGGGAATACTCTGGTATATTGCCGACGTTGAGCCGAAAATGGTTCTAGACAGCTCATATTTGGCCAATTCCTGCTGGCCCCTGTGGGGACCAGACTCAATTACGCTGAACCGCACATGGTGGGATGGTGACGGGGTCTGATCGGGTGTCCGCGGGTATAGGTGTGTCCGTCGGGAATACTCTGGTATTTTGTCGACGTTGAGCCGAATGAGCCGAAAATCGTACTAGACAGCTCGTATCTGGCCAAATCCGGCTGGCCCCTGTGGGGACCAGACTCAATTACGCAGAACAGCACATGTTGGGATGGTTATGGGGTCTGACCGGGTGTCCGCGGGTATAGGTGTGTCCGTCAGGAATACTCTGGTATTTTACCGACGGTGAGCCGAAAATCGTTCTATACAGCTCATATTTGGCCAATTCCGGCTGGCCCCTGTGGGGACCAGACTCAATTACGCAGAACCGCCACATGGTTGGATTGTGAGGGGGTCTGACCGGGTGTCCACGGGTTTAGGTGTGTCCGTCGGGAATACTCCGGCATTTTGCCGACGGTGAGCCGAAAATCGTTCTATACAGCTCATATTTTGGCAAATTCCGGCTGGCCCCTGTGGGGGACCATACTCAATTACGCAGAACCGCACATGGTTGGATGGTGACGGGGTCTGACCGGGTGTCCGCGGGTATAGGTGTGTCCGTCGGGAATATTCTGGTATTTTGCCGATGTTGAGCCGAAAATCGTACTATACAGCTCTAATCTGGCCAATTCCGGCTGGCCCCTGTGGGGACCAGAACCAATTACGCAGAACCCCATAGGGTTGGATGGTTAGGGGGTCTGATCGGGTGTTCGCGGGTATAGGTGTGTCCGTCAGAAATACTCTGGTATATTGCCGACGTTAAGCCGAAAATCGTACAATACATGGTCATTGCAGCTCACATTTTGCCAATTCCGGCTAACCGCTGTTAGGCTGGTATATGTGTGTCCGTCGGGAATATTTTCCCGACGTTATCCCAACATTAAGCCGAAAATCGAAATGTAAATGGTCATTTTAGCTTATATCTCACCTTTTCTATATGTTGGGATTCTTAGGGTGTCAAACAATGTGTCCGCTGGTACAGATTGTCTGTTGGAAAAACACTGACATTCTGTCGACTATAAGCCAAAAATCGAACTGCGAATGGTAATTTCAGCTCATATCTTACCATTTCTGGTTGGACCCAAAATGCCCATTTGGGAATATTCTGATTTTCTGTAATCAATAAGCCGATAACAAGTGTCATATCTGCTCAAAGGTCGCCATTTTTAGCTTTCTCTTGTAGGTTCAGTTCGACAGAAACCCATAAACTTACATTCTTAGGTACGAAAGACCAGTGGGGACATTTCAACTACATGAATTCCCGATTATATGTTCGTGAAATCACGAATTCAACTTCATGAGTTAACGTTTTCAACATACGGATACCACGAATTTACGATTTTAACTTCAGGATTTCACGATCTCAACTGCACGAGTTCATGATTTCAACTTTCAGATCACGAATTTACGATTTTAACTTCATGAATTCAAAAATTCACGATTTCAACTGCACCAATTCTTTAATTCACGATTTCAACAACGTGAATTCACGGTTTCGTGGAGATGAATCCGACAATACTTCTTTTTAGATAGTGGTATGTTAAAAGTCATTTACATGAAAGAAGTATGTGGCCAAATTATTATCAGCACAGTCAATGCCCAATCTTTTTTATACATTTATATAGCATGCTGAACTTATTTATTTTGGTAAAGCATAGTTTCTTTTTTCACTATCAAAACATCCAACTGAAACTGTATATGGGAAATGTATTTAAACACAAAGGCTTGTTATTTATTAGATTCGGAATAAATATTCGGGAGTGGGGTGGGGGGCAGGGGGTGGTTGACATTCAACAGTCAGTATATGTTTAGGTAAAGTATATCAATGATAACGAGTCTTACAAACTTTTAAAATGAAATCAAATACATGTTCGATGTTAATCTACATGCATATAATTATTAAACGTGTACTTTGTAATTTGTGTAATTTTTCAATGACTATTTTTCAATTGATATTTTATAATTTTTGTGGTTTGTTAGAATTTCGTCGAAGTGAAGAGCACCATGAACAAACTAAAAAGGAAAAAATCAAGAGTACAAAATCGATTTTTCAGAATTAAGAAAAATTCAAGGGACATTATAAAGAGGACAGAAAGGGGGTGGGGTGGAGATAAACTAAGGTAAAACTCCTCAATTAAGACAAACATCGTGACTGAACCAAAGTGGTCGTAATTCAGTGTTGGCCTCAATTGTGGATATTCTTATCATTGCTTAAATACTTTATGACCATGACTTAAAAACCTACAAATACAATATTAAAGTTTGTTATAACATTTAATCTGATTAGAGCAAAACGAATTTGTGAAGAAAAGCTTATACAGTAAAAACCCTCAATTAAGACCACCATCGGGACTGGACCAAAGTGGTCTTAATTGCGGGGTGGTCTTAATTGTGAATATTCTTATCATTTCTTACACACTTTATGACAATGGTCTATTTAGTCAGTCCTTGATAAAATGAATACGTATTCGTTGAACTCTGCAATTAGACATTATTAAAAGTTTGATGTTCGTTAAGGTTTTTATAATTTACATTTTCATGGGTAGAATATATTTTCCGAGAAGATAAATAATCAATTCTATTTAATCCTTGAATAAAAAAAAAAAAATTTTTTTCAAATAATTTGGATTTTAAAAATTATAGAAATGATGTACAGATAATCCAAATTTCCCCCGTCAATATAACAAATTGAATTATTCTAGCTAAAATGCTGATTATGCTTGAAAGCAACATTAATACCTTTAAATTCTTACTTTCTTTTCTCATCTTAATTTCCTATCAATACTCCTCAAAAATTGATAAGGTGTTTTAGACTTACTCTGTTGATAATCAGTGCATTGCCGAATGAACTTGCAATGGCTTAGGTGATTGCATAATCATAACAACTAAATTGAATATGGTTCTAGGTGGGTGTTGACTTTAATCTAGTGGTCTCAATGATGTGGGTCAAATAAAAAACATAAACAAAGTAATTGGGACTTAATTTGGGGGTCTATAAAATGTATAAGCGTCTTTATGCTTTGGATTTCATGTGACTGAATCTGATGCCGGCGACGATCGGGGTGAAATATTGTTGCGGTCACTACTTTACCCCGGCAGCAGTATCGGTAATTTCCCAACTAACCACTATAGATTGGCGTTCTGGATCATTCCAGGGTCAGTAGTGCCTCAGTGTTGAAGCTTTGTCGGTTCTAATTGCCGTTGCTTCTCCCGGTCGTGCCGGATGACTGCCTGGAATAGCCCGGTTGACCCATGGTGGCAGAGCCTGTGCTCGTGTCTGATTCCAGGTCAGATTTGCATCCGTCCACAGCCCAGGACGATCCAGGCAGAGCCCCGGTAGAACCCCGGTGGATTGAAATCGCGCGAAATGTTTACATTAAAGGGACTCCACTGAGGTTTTTAACATGACGGGACTGGAAATAGTTTTTTGAGATTATTACTCTATTTGATGTAGATCTATACTAAAAACTTATGTGCAAAATTTCAGATCATTAGCTCGTTCCGTTTTTCAAAAATAATAATTATAATAGTGAAAAATAACCAAAATTGAAAAGCGTTTAAACGCTTTTCACTCGAATCGGACAGAGAATAGCACAAACATACGATTTTTAATGTATTTTCTGTATGTCTCTTAGTTATATTAATTTTCATTTATATTTCTGTTTTAATAGCTCGTGTTGATCTATGTGAAAAATTAAAATTTTATGTTTTTAGGCTTATGAACCTCAGTGGAGTTTCTTTAATACATAATTTTTATCTAATATAATATCTATTGTTCCAGAATAGTAACTGATGATGATTTTCAGAAAAATTCTTATGCAAGGCTTGGATAGAAGGGAAATGGGAAGGGTTTTAATACAAACAAGTGCAATCATCGCAAATTGTCGTGATTCTTTTGAAATGAACCGTGCTTTGCCGGGGCTCTACCGGGGTCAAACTAGCTCCATCGTCATCTTCCGGAGCTCTGCCGGCATCCTCCGTGGCTCTGCCGGCATTCATCAGGGATCAGACAGTATTCATCGGGGCTCTACCGTAGCTCTACCGGCTATATCATACCCAGGATCGTCCCCGGTTTGTGCCGGCAGAGCTACGGTGCTTCCCCGGTGTAACCCCGGTCGTTCCCGGCAGAGCTAAGGATGAAGCCTACAAAGCTATACTTCCCGGATCATCCCGGAAAACCCCGGTGATATCAAATATTTTATTCCAGCCGGGTTCGAATGCCGGATGTTCCCGGATCACCCCGGATGTCTACCGGGGTTCTGACGGGATGTAAGTGAGACTGTAGCTTTATTTAAGGAGAAATTCTAATGTATAAAATTCCATTTGGTCTGATTTAAATATCAATTATAATATGATGTGCATAATTCAACTATCATAAGAAATGAATTCTTTACGCATATAAATGTGCCGAAAGCAAAATTAAACCACAGTGACGCAAAAAATTTACTTTCTCACCTTATTTCATATAATAACCCAATAACATTTGCTAACACCGTCATGCCAAAGAAAATTCAAACAGAAAATAACAACCAATTTGTGATTTATCACAGGTAGGTGTTGAGTTTAACATCAGTAGCCTCAATAGTGGGTTTAAAAAAAGATTAAAATAATGAATTTGGGACTGAATCTGGTGGTTTTAAAAGTGGATTAACAGGGTGGTCTTAATTCTGAATCATGTAACCATTGAGATAAAGAACAGAAAATACCGTTCTTTTATTAAATGGTCTAAATAGCGGGGTGGTCCTAATTCCGGGATGGTCTTAAGAACAGAGAGTCTACTGTATGAAATATAATTTGCTGCGGATAGCCGGGCAGTTTGAACAAGGACAATATAAATATAAAATATTCTAGAGTTGCCTGCTTTCATCAAACATTGTTCTGTTTGATTCATCGTTATATAATTTAATGTATGTGCATAGTGAATGCTCTATTCAATCATGAACCACGCGTAATGCTCAGCTTTGATATATGTAATTTACGAAGTTGTCTCCCTGTAAATATTATCACCATTTGTAATCAATTTTACAAATAAAAATCAAATTTGAAATTATATTAGATAGTTGAGCTTCTAAATATCTTTATGTGCTATATTTCAAGTTTATAAGTGCTCAGAATCGCGTTTCAAATAATTAGGCGTTTCAAATAATTGGAAAAAAAATGCGGGAAAACTGATCATAGGATCTAAAAATATGTCTTTATTTCCTGTTTTAGGAAGGTAATATTTAATAAGGGTCAAATTTTTAGATTTAAAACAAAAATGGTAAAAGGTAGAAACATTACAGTAATGAAAAAATGTTAGTATATAAGGAGGCAGGATACCAGAGTATTCCCGACGGACACACCTATACCCGCGGACACCCGGTCAGACCCCCTAACCATCCCGCCATGTGCGGTTCTGCGTAATTGAGTCTGGTCCCCACAGGGGCCAGCCGGAATTGACCAGATACGAGCTGTCTAGAACGATTTTCGGCTCACCGTCGGCAAAATACCAGAGTATTCCCGACGGACACACCTATACCCGCGGACACCCGGTCAGACCCCCTAACCATCCCGCCATGTGCACTTCTGCGTAATTGAGTCTGGTCCCCACAGGGGCCAGCCGGAATTGGCCAGATACGAGCTGTCTAGAACGATTTTCGGCTAACCGTCGGCAAAATACCAGAGTATTCCCGACGGACACACCTATACCCGCGGACACCCGGTCAGACCCCCTAACCATCCCGCCATGTGCGGTTCTGCGTAATTGAGTCTGGTCCCCACAGGGGCCAGCCGGAATTGGCCAGATACGAGCTGTCTAGAACGATTTTCGGCTCACCGTCGGCAAAATACCAGAGTATTCCCGACGGACACACCTATACCCGCGGACACCCGGTCAGACCCCCTAACCATCCCGCCATGTGCAGTTCTGCGTAATTGAGTCTGGTCCCCACAGGGGCCAGCCAGAATTGGCCAGATACGAGCTGTCTAGAACGATTTTCGGCTCACCGTCGGCAAAATACCAGAGTATTCCCGACGGACACACCTATACTCGCGGACACCCGGTCAGACCCCCTAACCATCCCGCCATGTGCGGTTCTGCGTAATTGAGTCTGGTCCCCACAGGGTCCAGCCGGAATTGGCCAGATACGAGCTGTCTAGAACGATTTTCGGCTCACCGTCGGCAAAATACCAGAGTATTCCCGACGGACACACCTATACCCGCGGACACCCGGTCAGACCCCTAACCATCCCCGCCATGTGCGGTTCTGCGTAATTGAGTCTGGTCCCCACAGGGGCCAGCCAGAATTGGCCAGATACGAGCTGTCTAGAACGATTTTCGGCTCACCGTCGGCAAAATACCAGAGTATTCCCGACGGACACACCTATACAAACGGACACCCGGCCAGACCCCCTAACCATCCTGCCATGTGCGGTTCTGCGTAATTGAGTCTGGTCCCCACAGGGGCCAGCCGGAATTGGCCAGATACGAGCTGTCTAGAACGATTTTCGGCTCACCGTCGGCAAAATAGCCGAGTATTCCCGACGGACACACCTATACCCACGGACACCCGGTCAGACCCCCTAACCATCCCGCCAAGTGCGGTTCTGCGTAATTGAGTCTGGTCCCCACAGGGGCCAGCCGGAATTGGCCAGATACGAGCTGTCTAGAACGATTTTCGGCTCACCGTCGGCAAAATACCAGAGTATTCCCGACGGACACACCTATACCCGCGGACACCCGGTCAGACCCCCTAACCATCCCGCCATGTGCGGTTCTGCGTAATTGAGTCTGGTCCCCACAAGGCCAGCCTGAATTGGCCAGATACGAGCTGTCTAGAACGATTTTCGGCTCAACGTCGGCAAAATACCAGAGTATTCCCGATGGACACACCTATACCCGCGGACACCCGGTCAGACCCCTAACCATCCCGCCATGTGCGGTTCTGCGTAATTGAGTCTGGTCCCCACAGGGGCCAGCCGGAATTTGCCAGATACGAGCTGTCTAGAACGATTTTCGGCTCACCGTCGGCAAAATACCAGAGTATTCCCGACGGACACACCTATACCCGCGGACACCCGGTCAGACCCCCTAACCATCCCGCCATGTGCGGTTCTGCGTAATTGAGTCTGGTCCCCACAGGGGCCAGCCGGAATTGGCCAGATACGAGCTGTCTAGAACGATTTTCGGCTCACCGTCGGCAAAATACCAGAGTATTCCCGACGGACACACCTATACCCGCGGACACCCGGTCAGACCCCCTAACCATCCCGCCATGTGCGGTTCTGCGTAATTGAGTCTGGTCCCCACAGGGGCCAGCCGGAATTGGCCAGATACGAGCTGTCTAGAACGATTTTCGGCTCACCGTCGGCAAAATACCAGAGTATTCCCGACGGACACACCTATACCCGCGGACACCCGGTCAGACCCCTAACCATCCCACATGTGCGGTTCTGCGTAATTGAGTCTGGTCCCCACAGGGGCCAGCCGGAATTGGCCAGATACGAGCTGTCTAGAACGATTTTCGGCTCACCGTCGGCAAAATACCAGAGTATTCCCGACGGACACACCTATACCCGCGGACCACCCGGTCAGACCCCTAACATCCCACCATGTGCGGTTCTGCGTAATTGAGTCTGGTCCCACAGGGGCCAGCCGGAATTGGCCAGATACGAGCTGTCTAGAACGATTTTCGGCTCACCGTCGGCAAAATACCAGAGTATTCCCGACGGACACACCTATACCCGTGGACACCTGGTCAGACCCCGTCACCAGCCCACCATGAGCTCTTTTGCGTAATTGAGTCTGGTCCCCACAGGGGCCAGCCGGAATTGGCCAAATATGAGCTGTATAGAACGATTTTCGGTTCAACGTCGGCAAAATACCAGATTTTTCCCGAGTGACACACCTATACCCGCGGACACCCGGTCAGACCCCATCACCATCCCACCATGTTCGGTTCTGCGAAATTGAGTTTGGTCCCCACAGGGGCCAGCCGGAATTGGCCAAATATGAGCTGTATAGAACGATTTTCGGCTCACCGTCGGCAAAATACCAGAGTATTCCTGACGGACACACCTATACCCGCGGACACCCGGTCAGACCCCCTCACCATCCCACCATGTGCGGTTCTGCGTAATTGAGTCTGGTCCCCACAGGGGCCAGCCGGAATTGGCCAGATACGAGCTGTCTAGAAAGATTTTCGGCTCACCGTCGGCAAAATACCAGAGTATTCCTGACGGACACACCTATACCCGCGGACACCCGGTCAGACCCCCTAACCATCCCGCCATGTGCGGTTCTGCGTAATTGAGTCTGGTCCCCACAGGGGCCAGCCGGATTTGGCCAGATACGAGCTGTCTAGAACGATTTTCGGCTCACCGTCGGCAAAATACCAGAGTATTCCCGACGGACACACCTATACCCGCGGACACCCGGTCAGACCCCCTAACCATCCCAACATGTGCGGTTCTGCGTAATTGAGTCTGGTCCCCACAGGGGCCAGCCGGAATTGGCCAGATACGAGCTGTCTAGAACGATTTTCGGCTCACCGTCGGCAAAATACCAGAGTATTCCCGACGGACACACCTATACCAGCGGACACCCGGTCAGACCCCCTAACCATCCCAACATGTGCGGTTCTGCGTAATTGAGTCTGGTCCCCACAGGGGCCAGCCGGAATTGGCCAGATACGAGCTGTCTAGAACGATTTTCGGCTCACCGTCGGCAAAATACCAGAGTATTCCCGACGGACACACCTATACCAGCGGACACCCGGTCAGACCCCCTCACCATCCCACCATGTGCGGTTCTGCGTAATTGAGTCTGGTCCCCACAGGGGCCAGCCGGAATTGGCCAGATACGAGCTGTCTAGAACGATTTTCGGCTCACCGTCGGCAAAATACCAGAGTATTCCCGACGGACAAACCTATACCCGCGGACACCCGGTCAGACCCCCTCACCATCCCACCATGTGCGGTTCTGCGTAATTGAGTCTGGTTCCCGCAGGGGCCAGCCGGAATTGGCCAGATACGAGCTGTCTAGAACGATTTTCGGCTCACCGTCGGCAAAATACCAGAGTATTCCCGACGGACACACCTATACCCGTGGACACCTGGTCAGACCCCGTCACCAGCCCACCATGTTCGGTTCTGCGAAATTGAGTCTGGTCCCCACAGGGGCCAGCCGGAATTGGCCAAATATGAGCTGTATAGAACGATTTTCGGCTCACCGTCGGCAAAATACCAGAGTATTCCTGACGGACACACCTATACCCGCGGACACCCGGTCAGACCCCCTCACCATCCCACCATGTGCGGTTCTGCGTAATTGAGTCTGGTCCCCACAGGGGCCAGCCGGAATTGGCCAGATACGAGCTGTCTAGAAAGATTTTCGGCTCACCGTCGGCAAAATACCAGAGTATTCCTGACGGACACACCTATACCCGCGGACACCCGATCAGACCCCCTAACCATACCGCCATGTGCGGTTCTGCGTAATTGAGTCTGGTCCCCACAGGGGCCAGCCGGATTGGCCAGATACGAGCTGTCTAGAACGATTTTCGGCTCACCGTCGGCAAAATACCAGAGTATTCCCGACGGACACACCTATACCCGCGGACACCCGGTCAGACCCCCTAACCATCCCACCATGTGCGGTTCTGCGTAATTGAGTCTGGTCCCCACAGGGGCCAGCCGGAATTGGCCAGATACGAGCTGTCTAGAACGATTTTCGGCTCACCGTCGGCAAAATACCAGAGTATTCCCGACGGACACACCTATACCCAGCGGACACCCGGTCAGACCCCCTAACCATCCAACATGTGCGGTTCTGCGTAATTGAGTCTGGTCCCCACAGGGCCAGCCGGAATTGGCCAAATACGAGCTGTCTAGAACGATTTTCGGCTCACCGTCGGCAAAATACCAGAGTATTCCCGACGGACACACCTATACCAGCGGACACCCGGTCAGACCCCCTAACCATCCCAACATGTGCGGTTCTGCGTAATTGAGTCTGGTCCCCACAGGGGCCAGCCGGAATTGGCCAGATACGAGCTGTCTAGAACGATTTTCGGCTCACCGTCGGCAAAATACTTGAGTATTCCCGACGGACCAACCTATACTCACGGACACCCGGACACACAATGCACACAGGCACGAGTATCGGACCTAGGAAGAAAAAATATGACCAGATTGATAAAATAACTTGTGTTCATCTTAAAAGTGTCAAAAAAACCCCCCAAAAAAATGTAAATAATGATCCCCTTTAAAAATATACTATAAGGAGGTCATTATTTACATTTTTTTTTGGTTTTTTGACACTTTTAAGATGAACACAGGTTTTTTTTAACAGTCTGGTAATATTTTTTCTTCCCAGGTCCGATACTCGTGCCTGTGACAATGCACGACACTTAATAATTATATTGTTCAATCTGCTGGCAGATTTTTTTTTTTCATCTTATGTAGCCTTGATTTCTGTTTTTTTTTCTGGCTAGCCGTAATAGCCGGAGAACGTTGTGATAAGTAATTTGACATTACATTATGGAATTAGCCAATGGTCTTTTGCACAGGGTTTACCGTATAATTTCCGGCCAGCCTGTATAGCCGGAACCGGATTCCGGCTAGCCGGAGTAGCCGGAGTAGACGGAAATGAGTTCCGGCTGCTCCGGCTGTTCCGGCTGTCCGGCTAACTTCACGAACCTCATTTTTACCCCATCTTACCACAGGCACGAGTATCGGACCTGGGAAGAAAAAATATGACCAGATTGATAAAATAACTTGTGTTCATCTTAAAAGTGTCAAAAAACAAAAACAAAAAAAAATGTAAATAATGACCCCCTTTAAAAATATACTATAAGTTAAGCTTGTAGTATATTTTTAAAGGGGGTCATTATTTACATTTTTTTTTTGGTTTTTTGACACTTTTAAGATGAACACAGGTTTTTTTTAACAGTCTGGTAATATTTTTTCTTCCCAGGTCCGATACTCGTGCCTGTGCATCTTACTACTATGTTTACCTTTTAGCCCTAATTGTTCTGGAATTTCATTCATTACACCCATTATCAGGAGATAATTTGGTTATCTTTCACTTGTCATTGTGGGAGGTCTGTAAAAATCTGTACGACAAGATTTTCAAAATAGAACATGATCTAGACTTAAGGTTTCCGAAATCAAGAAATAGTAGCCTTCACACGTCTTAGTTTTAATTGGTGGTTGTACTTCAAAGTTGAGGCCTTTACCGGAGGGAGAAAAAATAACAGCTGCATAATACCTGTTAGTCACTTGGCAGTTTAACCCTGTTTTTCTTTTCCTTATTAATCATATCACGTGACAAAAAATCACGAGGAGTATTAAGAATAATTAAGAACCTCTCTGGTACAACGGATAATAGACATTTTCTGGAACTTTAAATTTTTACTTGAATTAAAAAAAGACAATTTTAACCGTTTTACAAAAAGCCAAGTGTGCGTATTGTGTAATCATTTTGTGAAATTGTGTATTGCTATACACAATCTATTTTTGGTGTGTACCCTACTATTTACAAGGTAAGAACTTTCGTTATCTATTCATTTGTCAAACTGAAGATTTATAGTAGGGTGATGCCCTTGCATGGGTATTTAACTTTGTAATAATGAAAAGGACTGGCTTTAACTTCCCTTTTACTGTATTAACTATTGTATCTTTAAAAATTGAGAACACGTGCCAATCGAAGATTTCAGAAAATGACATTTAAGCCAATCTGCAATATATAGATCTAGCTGCCGCAACAAATGTAAATTAACGCATGATATGATTACTGAACCGTCATCACGACGGGGGCGCGCGATACACGTTTGGAGTAATTATTTTAAGATGCTCTAAAAGCGTTTTCCTCTCCATTTTAGTCTTTCTCTAAGAAATTAATGTGTTCATAAACAATGTTGAGTATTAGTTGTAACTATGGCATACAGGGGCGTACCTCTGCTTATTTTGAGTGTACGCCGAGTGCAGGTCTTTGGCCGAAGGGTCGCCAGAGATATACATAAAACATAGCTAGATGTGCTAAAATAAGGGATTTCGGGGACATCTAAGCTAATTGTACTTCTATTGTCTTTATCTTTAGTAATGAAAATAACATCAAGTACATGTATTGAATGGAAGGGAAATTACACGAAGTCTAACATTGACAATGTTTTAAAAAGTTCAAAAGTTATTTACTATTAGAAAAACAACACATAGCCAGGTGTTTCTCTATTGTAATAAAAAATGTTTCACAAGTTTTTTCTTTGTTATGATTCTTTTGTTTCATCATAATTTTAAATGAGATACAATCAAGGAAAAAATTGCTTTAAAATGATCTGTATGGCTTTAATACAAACACAACGGCTTTAGTTATTTAGTGTAACGAAATGTTATTTTATTTATTACCTAAGATGTAGTATCGCACGATCATTTAGGTCCCTAAACATATTTTTAAATGCGTATTATGTCAATGTTGAAGAAATAAATATTGTCTTTAACAGTTTTTATTCTCAACTCTACTCTTTCAGTTTCCATTCGAAATATTTAAGATATTTCATCAGGAAGTTAAATCACGAACATAAAAGGATGTTCGCCAACTCGTTAAAGTTGGTGAAAATAAAAGAATTGGGACGTACATGACGTGTTTAATATGGCTATACATTGTTTTCGTTGTATATTAATTTTGTCTATGTTTCAAATATGTATAGATGAGACTACGTATAATAAAGAATATATATATGTCATTGTTTGCAGAAGTATTTTTATTTCTATACACAATAAAATAATACAGTAGAAACATCTTTCTGTAGTGATATATATTGTAAATACATGTATTCATTTTTACGGTCATATTTCAAACAGAGGTTGAGTCCGGTTTGTAACGATAGATGCTGGCAAAGATGTGATTCATAGGGCCTAAACTATTCTACGCAATTTGAAATGAATATAAGATGAACGAATGTTACTAAATTAACAAATAATATACTGACTTATAGCTACAAGGTAAATTCCATACAGCCAACTCCCTTCCATTTGGCTGCAAACTCCAAGTTGCAAACAATATCTTAATTTTCATATAGATCTAGATGTAAAAAATGAAATAAATTATGTCTAGTTTTCACTAATTTTTATTCTTGTGAAAAAATTATTGTAATATATTGGACAATTTCTTATCATTATTTCGATTTTGGCAAGGTTTATTAGCATTATAACATTGATTCTTTACAGCTTATAACTCAATCTGAAAAAAAAAGAGAAAATTCCAAAGAAATTGTTTATATCATATTTTTACATTCTGTACGTCACTCCTAGTTTTTGTTGAAAGGCCTAATATTTTGTTTTCTGAGTTAAAAAGTCTCATCTTTCGCATAGGGTGGTATAAACTGAAATTTTAAAGATAATTCAAACCATACCGCCTTAAAAACACTGATTTCTCGGACTCGAGACTGACACAACAATAGAATAATTCTCTCTAACATGGCTTCCCGTTGATATACCCAAGCAATTGTTTTATTTTAGTTTGCTCATATGTGCTTACTCCCTTTTCTTATAATTGATTTCTTGATTGTTAACGCATATTCGAATAAGAGAACATCCTAAGCATAACTATAGAATCAATTGGCAGCTATGAATATGTTGATCAATGTACGCCCAAATTATTAATTTCATTTTTGATATTTCATTTTTTCGAAACTCTCTTCTTTTTATACGCCTGTGCGTATTGGCGTATCGGTAGGTACGCCACTGGCATAGTGGATTGCAAGGCTATAAAATGTCTTGAAATTACTAGCATCCGTTACTTCCGATCAATGTATCGTTTTTGGAGCCCCTCCTATATATAATAATAGCATTCCTCTACACTGAATCAGACTTTAAACTGCATTTTGCCATTCATGAAAATTTTAACGTGTATATAACTTTATTTAACAAATTTTACTTTGTCTTCCGAAATTTAGCACATTCAAGGTAAATATTCTTATTGGCATCATTTTTATTTTTGTTTATAATAGTCCCGAAAACATAGACCCGGAAGATCATACCCGGAAGTGTAATTGCAAATGGTTCACCGTTAAATGCAGTTATGATTGTTGGTCTACTTTCATTTTGGACCAACTTAGTGAAAACAAACAAGGCTGACAATATCACCCTTAACCCATTACTTCATGAGCATTTTGTGCAAAATGGCTGTTTTCATTGAAAAGTCGCCCGTTACAAGTTCCAATTGCTATAATACTATAAAAACTGCTTCAATAATTATCAAAAAATGTTAACTGGACCATTGCCTTTGCAACAACATGCTCAGGCTTAAATTTTCTGTTACCATGGCAACGAGGGGACATTGACGTTGATTTTTTCCATCAAAATTGATTTCAAAGTGCTGCAACTTCTCAATGGATTGACATAGCGTCAAATGCTTTTCAGCATTGGTTACACATTACCTTAGGATCAATCTGGGGTCATTTTTAGCCTCTCATAATTCCAAAATTTTCTTGGCGATGAGGGGGACTCCCCCCTTCTGGCAACCCCCTGATGTATCTTTTGGTTGGGGGTCGTGCCGATAAAGTGGTCACTTTTTTAAAACAAAAACAAGTGTTTGGGGCCTAAATAAGGCATTTTTTTCAGAATTTTAGACAACAAAAATGGGGGAAGGGGGTTGAAAAAGGCGTTAAAAGGCGTGTATATCGCGTAATGGGTTAACAGAAAATGAAAATTACCAAAAATCGCGTTTTTCCATGTTTAAACATGGCCTGTCGTATAAATTTGAAGAAAAAAATGTTGTTTTGTAGATTTTTAGATTTTTTTCATTATATTTAGTCATTGTAAGTGCATTTCTAATATTTGCATTTTTAGTTAAATGTCAGGGGCGTAGCTCTCCGAAAAAAATTGAAAATCTATATTGCCATGGCAGCATTCTAGGGAATTTAAGGCATGTTGAGAAGGCAGAGAATACATTATTTTGCATCATTTTGGTGACATTGAAATCTTTTTTCCATGAATATAAATATACCACACCTATTTTTAACTAACTCATCGCGAAAATATTATGAAATTTTGGCAAAAAGAGATTTTTTTTCGTTATGATGTTGGAGAAGCTCGACTTACTAGATACTGGACGCAGTAAGGAAGACAAAACTGAAAGAAAAATCAATTATGATATTAATATTATATTTCTGTATCAGTATCAAGAAAGCACTCAAATGTTCTATATTTTTGCACAGCATAATATGCATATGACCTTTGTCAGAATAATCATGAAGTTTATATGTAGATATGTATCTTACAACGAGTTGATATTTCCCTACAGTGATATATTGTTTTAAATAGAGTGTAAATATCATGTTTAAAATAGTGAAAAACAGAATCCCTAAAGAAAGCCCAACACGGCAAAATTATAAAATGTTGCAGGCTCGGTTTGATTGAGCCTGTTCATGAACGGTAATGGAAATTGCAAGTTACCGTCCACGCCCCCTAGCACCGGCTTAAGCAGAATAAACCAGTCGCTGTATGTATACATGTTATACAATACAATACAATACAATACAATACAATACAATACTCTTTATTGGTAAATCAGGTTACAAACATGGTAACAACATGACGATTTATCTAAAATATTACATTATGTGGGTTAGATCATATATTAGTTAGCTAGTTTTCAATTTAAGGTAAATGAGCATAATGTTGCGGGGACAGAATAATAAATACATTTAACAACAATGTTCATGTTCTTTGTCTAATGTGAAAAAAATAACAACAAAACAAAAAAAACAAAAACAAAAAAAAACAATAGTGACAAATAAAAATACAACAAATACGGCAAATGATGGTCATCAAAAATGCAGTCAAACCTATAGTAAATGTAAACAGATACCGTGGGAATTTTTATTTACTATAGTTAGGCACGGTTTCCATGAATTTTCGTGACATTTCATTGTTATTGACAGATTATTTTTTTTTAACAAGGTTAAGTGCATCGGGAAGAAAACAAAACAAAAAGGATATTGCAAAAAAGGATTATTAAACTAACTGGTATGTTTATTAATGCAATTTGAATTTCGAGCTTAGGATGTTATACTATTTATTATCAAATATATAATTATTGTTGCGCACGTGTTTAGTAGAAGTAGAGTAAAATATTTTACTTGGAACTATTATGCGGAGAATTTTGTCCAATTTACAGCCGACCTTTCTCGAAACGAAAGGGAAAGGTTAACTTATTGGACCACTTGTATTATGTTTATTTGGACTATCTTTTAAATAAAGTCATTATTTCTCTTGAGAAAAGGGCGATATTTTTAAGTTCCTTGGTAGACTTAGAAGACATAAGTTGTGAAAATTTAAGCATATTGGGCCTATTGAAATAGTACGGTTTTATATAACGTTTCCTAGAAGCTAGGAAAAAAGGACATTTGAGAATATAATGAAACTCGTCTCCCAAATCGTTTAGTTGACAGTGTTGGCACTTTCGTTCAGCATGTGGGACAAAAGACTGCCTCCACCTGCCTGTTTCTATAGGGAGCCTGTGGTTACCTGTTCTTAAGTGAAAAAAGGTCAATCTAAGATTATTAGGTAAGAGTTAACTTTGAAAAAACACATGTTATATGGATTGGCTCTTTAAACTATAGCACTAGATCAATAAAAACTAGGTGGAAATTAATTTGGGGTAGTACATCATTTAGAATACTTGGTATCAACTTTCACGTTGATTTAGAAAAAATGATAACTTTGAATTATACTGCAAAAATTGAAAATATCAAAAAATATATCCAGTGTTGGAAAAGAAGGGCTTTAACACCTATTGGTAGAATAACTGTTGTAAAGTCACTGTTACTTCCTTTATTAACTAACTTGTTTATATCACTTCCAAATCCAAATTCTCAGATGTTAAAGGAAATAAGTAATATGTTTTATGATTTTGTGTGGCAAGGTACACCAAAGATTAAATCTTCTGTATTGGTGAAAGAATATGTAAATGGTGGTCTAAAAATGATTGATGTATGTGCTTACATGAAAAGTTTAAAACTTTCATGGTTAAGAAGAATTGTATCATCTGAATGTGATAAATGTTACACTATTTTAGAAAACTTTTTAGATATTAGGAAGCTATTTAATTGTGGAAAGTTATATACGGCATATATATTTAATATTTTGAAAAATTCATTTTGGAAAGATGTTTTAGGTGCTTATGTAGAATTTGTAGAAAAAACACCGATTATTTCTATGGAAATGTTAGAAATGCCTCTGTTCTATAACCAATATATTTTGATGGATAGAAAACCTATTTTTATAAAAACATGGTATGATAAAGGTATAAGGTTTATCAAAGATATTATGAATGTGAATGGTATTTTCCTTGAAAGGAATGAATTGGAAGCAAGATTAGGCATTAAAGTAAACTTCATTTACTATGAATTAATTACAAGTGCTGTCAAGAAATACAGAAGTGTATTAAGTTTAAAGTTATGTGAAAATTATGAAATTGCTTCCTATTCTCCCATTATATGTTGTTATTTAAAGCCTATACTACTTTTTGTTAAAGGTACATCAGACATGTACAATATATACATAAAAAATGATGATATTCCAACTTGTCAGACTAAATGGAACACTTGCTTTCAATTAAGTCAATCTGACTGGAATAAAATACATAGTTGGGTTTTTGACATTACCAATGATTCTTACTTGCAATGGTTTCAGACAAGACTAACACATAGAATATTAGCTACTAATTATCTTCTTTTGAAAATGAATTTATCTGTTACAAGTATGTGTACTTTTTGTAAATCAGAACATGAAACATTGTTACACCTATTTTGGGAATGCTCATTTGTCAAAATATTGATTACAGAAATTATTAAAATTGTTAGGAATCATGATGCTTTATTTGATATTGATTGTAAAACTTTTATATTAGGTAATACAAAAAAGAGCCAGTCAAAGTACAATATCCTATGTCTAGAGATAAAGAAATATGTTTATTTATGTAGGAGAAAAAATATTTTACCAAATATAGATGGATTAATTAGAAGTTTTAAATTAGCTTCTTCAATTATTGATGCATGTGCAACAAATACAAAAGATAACATAATGAATTGGACAATTGTTCAAAAAATCATTTAATTCTTTTTAGAGTAATGTAAATTTATAATTTATTAATATACAGCCATTGCTTTTTGTTAAAAGTTTGAGTATAAGAAACAACAACATAATGTTTTCTCTGTTCAATCTATGAGCTACCTTTCCTTTTTTTCTCTTCTTTTATTTCCCTTGTGATTTTGTTTGTATATTATTTTGTGTATGTACATTTGTATATATTATTGTGGAAATGTGAAGTTGTGATTAATACTCAATGACAATAATCAATAATTGTTACTAAATCAACAAATATTTGATACATGTGTATATATAATATGATAAATAAAATCTTTGTAAGGTATGGAGGGGGATGCCCTCGACCCCCACATACCCATGACGAGGGAAATAATAATAATAAAAAAAAAAAAAAAAAAAAAAGATTATTAGGTAATGCAATGAGGTACTGTTCGAAATTATTATCGGATTTGAATGATTGGTATGTCAGTCCTTTAGAAGAACCTGTAAGTGAACTATTCCAGGTTTGCAAGAATTGGTCAATTAATGTACGTTTTATTGTCATACTGAAATTTTTAAGATTGATATTCATTTGGTTTTCCCATATGTATGTGTTACCTGTATTATTTAAAATTTGTTTTATACACTGTGACCATTTAAAACTTGTGTTAGAATTGAGCATTATATCATAACATACTTTAGAAATTTTATTTCTGTTACCCATAACTAATTTACACCAATAATTTACCATCCTCGATTTAATGACTATGTCCATTGGATAGCGCCCAAGCTCTCCGTATAGCATATATAATGGTGTACTTTTTTTGCTTCTAGTAATAGTTCTTAGGAAGTTATTTTGTTCCGTTTCAATTAAATCTAGATTTTCGAATCCCCAAACTTCGCAGTTAAAAGTAAGTATAGGAACAATAGTTTGGTCAAATAATTTCAACTGTAAATCAATTGGGATATCAAGATTAAATATTTTTGAATAAAGTATATGCATTGCTTTATTTGCTTGATTTACTAAATATTTTCTAGCATTAAGAAAACTTCCAGAAGATGAGAAAAGTACTCCTAAGTATTTATATTCCTTTATTATTTCAATTGGTTCGTTGTTAAGAAGGAAGCGGAAATTACCGGGTTTATTCGATCCAAATATTATTATTTTGGTTTTACTTTTATTTATTGTAAGTTTCCATTTAGAGCAATATTCGTAAAAGTCGTTCAATAATTTTTGTAATGATTCAGGACTATCACTTACAATTATAGTATCATCCGCATATAGTAACACAAATAGTTTAAGGTAAAGGTCAGCTTGAATATTTTGTTGTTCAATTATAATGCCATCATTGGTTAAACCAAGATGCGATTCTAGGTCGTTTAGATAAATAGAGAATAACGCTGGAGACAAATTTTCCCCTTGGCGTACCCCACAGTTACTTATAAAAAATGGGGATGTAATATCGTTTACAGAAATACATGATTTAATACCTGAATACATGTTTAAAATAATGTTATAAAATTTTCCATCGATCCCATTCTTAATTAATTTGCCCCAGAGGCCAGTCCTCCATATTTTATCAAAGGCTAAAGAAAAGTCTATGAATGCGCAAAACAATTTCTTTTTCTGAGATTTTAAAACATCTATTAAAAATTTAAGTGTAAAAATATGATCTGTTGTTGAGTAATTTGCCCTGAAACCAGCTTGGTTCTCTTTTAATATATTATTTCTTTCTAAAAAGGTAGACATTCTCTCATTAAGTATAGCAGTGAAGATTTTACCTAGACAGCTTAAAATAGTTATTGGCCTAAAATTTTCTGGGTTTAAAGGTGAGCCTTTCTTTTTATAGATAGGTTTAATGGTCCCAATAAGCCAAGTATCGGGTATAATTCCTGAGTTAAAGATCATGTTAAAAAATAAACAATAAATTGGAAGCATTAAGTATTTTGTACATTTTATATATTCATTGATAATATTATCTTGGGGGGATGATGCCTTTGAGTTCTTACATTTATTTATAACCTTATTTATTTCTATGGTAGTGATTGGGCAGTTTAAACATTCGGTATCATATTGTGCACTTTGGTCTTGATTTATGAATGAATCTTCATTATGACTTTCATCGTAATTAATTTTTCGAAAATGGTCATACAGATCTTGGATATCGGGCATTTTATCGTGTGTATCTATATTACACGGTGATAGGGCGATTACCACAACTTTTCCGCGCAACGTCAAAATATCTTACTTCTGTCCGAGACACCGTATATTTCTGTGGTACAAAATGGACAGCAAGTCTGTAACCGAGACGAAAACAGCAGATAATTTGCTCAAAACAAGGTAAAATCATCATTTTTTCTTTTTCATCGAATGTGCCATTTAATTTGAAACTTATTTATCCTTACTACATGCAAAATGCTTCATTAATTAAGTCAGGATAGTGAAAACATTTAGGGCATACTGAAAAAAATCTTGCTTTGATTACGAAATATAACGTATTTCTAGTCCGTTCAGTTCATATAACTGGCCAAAATACAATATAAATATGTACATTGTTGTCGTATGAACAAGTTACAATACATAAATAACCCGTTTTTTGTATATTTGGTACGATTTTTATGTTTCCACGTGTGTATTTTAAGGCACCGCACAACTTTGTCAATCATAAGATTAGGGCACCGCATTATTCCTCCTTAAAATCACCGCATTTTTCTGTTTTTTTAGCACCGTTTATTTTTTATATTAATGTTTGCTTTCAGAAAAAGAAGACGTTCAAACCTATGTCTGAACAAGCCAAAGCAACGTGCGAAATTTGCAAAGCTGCATATACTTCTAGAAGATACTGCAGCAACTGGAGAGCACCCAACTAAGTCTTCTTGTATCGGCAGTACGCTAATTGATCAGCACCTTCCCTGTATTTCAGAACGATGTGCTTAATGCACCACATGTATGAAATTAAACTTTCGTATAAGGTTGTTTAAAACAGCACCTTGAAGACCATGACTAAAAGATTATGGAATTATTGCCCGGTTCCTGCAAAACCTACACCATAAAAATTTATGTTATGACTTTTGCAACTTTATCAAATTAGTATGCAATAAGAAATTCCCATTAAAAAATATTTCATTCCTTTTTTTTCTCGATGTTGTTAGATGGTATAGTCTGCCAAGAACTTCAATCTTTCCATGTGGGGTTTATCAGTTTGAATAAGTTCGAAAAGGAAAAGACATCCTTACAGTATCTATATATAGATATCATTGCACTTATCTATAACTGGTAAATAATGTAGTATTAACACAGATTAGACCTTCTGAAATTTTCCATAACATATGATAACAGCAACATAACGTAACAGCAAGTAAACAATCTTTCATCAAATGAAACATATTTGTATGAAGATTGCATAATTCAAAAGAAGAAGGTGGCCAGTATTTATCGGTCTAACGGAAAAAGAACGCGGTGTTTGAATTCAGTGTTGTACGGTGCTCCAATATTCGGGTCAGTAGGCCTTTTTTCAACATATATTCCCTGAAATTTACGATAGAAACACACAATTTTGTATGGAACTTGAACTTAGGGTTAACCATAATAAATATACGAGCTCGTTAGGTCATAGAACAAAGACATCGTCGTTATAACACATGTTTTTGTGACAAGTAGGAGTCATGTTTAGGTACACACGATCTTTTGTAAACACTATTTCTTCGAAGTATGTGTTTTTTATGCCCCCCTTCGAAGAAGAGGGGTATATTGTTTTGCTAATGTCGGTCTGTCTGTCTGTCTGTCTGTCGGTCCGTCCGTCGGTCTGTCGGTCTGTCCGTCGGTAGACCACATGGTTTCCGCTGATTATCTTGAAAAGTATATATCACAAAGTCTTCATATTTTACATAGTGATTGGTCATAACTAGTAGATGACCCCTATTGATTTTGGGGTCACTAGGTCAAAGGTCAAGGTCACAGGGACCTTAAATGTCAAAATGGTTTCCGCTGATTATCTTAAAAAGTATGTATCACAAAGTCTTCATATTTCACACAGTGATTGGTCATCACTAGTAGATGACCCCTATTGATTTTGGGGTCACTAGGTCAAAGGTCAAGGTCACAGGGACCTTAAATGTCAAAATGGTTTCAGCTGATTATCTTAAAAAAGTATGTATCACAAAGTCTTCATATTTCACACAGTGATTGGTCATAACTAGTAGATGACCCCTATTGATTTTGGGGTCACTAGGTTAAAGGTCAAGGTCACAGGGACCTTAAATGTCAAAATGGTTTCCGCTGATTATCTTAAAAAGTATGTATCACAAAGTCTTCATATTTCACACAGTGATTGGTCATCACTAGTAGATGACCCCTATTGATTTTGGGTCACTAGGTCAAAGGTCAAGGTCACAGGGGCCTTAAATGTCAAAATGGTTTCCGCTGATTATCTTGAAAAGTATGTATCACAAATTCTTCATATTTCACACAGTGATTGGTCATAACTAGTAGATGACCCCTATTGATTTTGGGGTCACTAGGTCAATGGTCAAGGTCACAGGGGCTTTAAATGTCAAAATGGTTTCCGCTGATTATCTTCAAAAGTATTCATCACAAAGTCTTCATATTTCACATAATTATTAGTCATAACTAGTAGATGACCCCTATTGATTTTGGGGTCACTAGGTCAAAGGTCAAGGTCACAGGGACCTTAAATGTCAAAATGGTTTCCACTGATTATCTTAAAAAGTATGTATCACAAAGTCTTCATATTTCACACAGTGATTGGTCATAACTAGTAGATGACCCCTATTGATTTTGGGGTCACTAGGTCAAAGGTCAAGGTCAAAGGGACCTTAAAATGTGAAAATAATTTCTGCTGATTATCTTAAAAAGAATTCATCACAAAGTCTTCATATTTCACATGGTGATTAGTCATAACTAGTAGATGACTCCTATTGATTTTGGGGTCACTAGGTCAAATGTCAAGGTCACAGGGGCCTTAAATGTCAAAATGGTTTCCGCTGATTATCTTGAAAAGTATATATCACAAAGTTTTCATATTTCACATAGTGATTGGTCATCACTAGTAGATGACCCCTATTGATTTTGGGGTCACTAGGTCAAAGGTCAAGGTCACAGGAACTTTAAAATGTGAAAATTGTTTCCGCTGATTATCTTAAAAAATATTCATCACAAAGTCTTGATATTTCACATAGTGATTGGTCATCACTAGACGATGACCCCTATTGATTTTGGGGTCACTAGGTCAAAGGTAAAGGTCACAGGGGCCTTAAATGTCAAAATGGTTTCCGCTGATTATCTTGAAAAGTATTCATCACAAAGTCTTCATAACTCACCTAGTTATTGGTCATAAGTATTAGATGACCTCTATTGATTTAGGGGTCATTAGGTCAAAGGTCAATGTCACATGGGCATTAAATGTCAAAATGGTTTCCGTTGGTTTTTCCATAATTGAACACTTCCATGTACCCATTTTTGGCAAGTTTCTTTAATAAAATTACCAATTATGTGAGTCAATGGCTAGAAAGGGGGGTATATGTGTCGTTCGACATTCTTGTTTGTGAATTGTATTGTGCTAGATTAACGATAAATTGTCTCAAAAATTCGATGGAATACTTAAACAATTGGAATAATCTTGCAATGTCCAGCAGTAAGATATTTTGTAAGCTATATCCTGGAATTTGTTTATCCCGCCATTAATATTTTGTCCAGAAATATACGGTGTCTCGGTCAGAAGGATGGTATTTTGACGTTGCGCGGAAAAGTTGTGGTAATCGCCCTATCACCGTGTATTAAAATTCTTCAATATTCGCCAATAATCTTTCGGTTGCTTTAAGTGTTTATCCCTTAGTTTACGTTCATTCATAAATTTATGTTTACGGACGAATGAATTTATAGTGCACTTATAATGTTTACTTGCTTTGTTTAGTAAATGTTTATTTAGGTCACATAGCTACGGTTATACTTTTTTCGTGCAATATGATATAATCGACGAGCTTTGCTACATGAAGGCCCGTACCAGGGTTTATTATTTGGTTGTTTTAAATGATTCTTTTTATTTGTTTTATTTTTGAAAGTAGCGAAAGCAGAATCCACAAATAAATTAGAAATGTTTTTTGCAATTTCATTAATTTAAAGTTTAAAGGTCAGATCGTTTAAGCTAGCAAATATGCGCGTTTTGAGAGAGATTTTACATCAGTTAGGAGAGACACGCTGATAGTGTGTAGGGTTTATTTATTTTATTGAGAAGAGAATTTTGTTGTTTTGAAGGGAATTTTGTTGGTTGTTGAAGTTGGTTGAATATAATTGTGGTGATCTTAATTGATCAGGGTTTATTGGTTGTAATTAGTTGTTTAGGTTGTTGAGTTATATCTATTTGTGAAGATATTGGTTGAATGTTTGGTATTCATTTGTCAAGATTATACTAGTTGCTGCTTTGTTTTGAGGATATATGTAAATATTTGGTGCTTTAGTTTAAGTTGTTTACTGATGCTGATTAGATTGTGTGAAGTTAATATTGTTGGATGAATGTTTGCGGTTTATACTGTATCTTAGAGTTGTAAAAATATTCATTTTTGTGTTCTTCATTTTGTGGTGATTTTATTGTTTTGTTAATCATAAGTTGTTTAGAGCTTGGGCTCGCCAGGTGTCTTGTTTTGTTTCGTATAAAAGACGTATACGTGGAAAGATTTTTGTGGCGGATAAATGATGTGTGTTTGTTTTGGGTGCAAATAATGATCAGAGTTCTGTGTTTTGGGTGTAAATAATAGTCAGAGGTTGTTATTTAAATGTATATATTGATTTGAGATAGAAAAAGTTAGAAATACCTAAAAAAATAGTGTTAACTAAACAATTACATGCTAGTTTTCCAACTGAGAATATTTCAATTTTATGTCAGGCGGTGCTGCCCAGCCCCCCTATCTTGGAAATTGGTTCTAGTATTTATTGCTAAATCTTTCCTAAGATTAAATAACATCAAGGCAGACATTTCTCCTGACAATTTGGGGGCTCGTCCGGGATATTCTCTTTAAGTTGGAATTTTTCCTGGCAAAATATTGTTTGTTAAATTTTGATAAAATTTTTGTTAAACTTTAAATCATTTACGATCTGTTGGTAAAATACTGCAGTGTAAAGGCTGTTAGGCGAAAATCGATAAACCTGCAGGTAGTTTTATATACAAGAAACCCTCTGTACAATACACAGGTGGCAGTATCAGTGTTTGGACACCCCACCCCTATCTGCCCCTGGACCCCTACTACAACCCTGAAAAAAATTTTCAACACTCTAAGGCTTACTATAAGATACCAAATACAAAACCACCGATGAAATTATATAAAAAAAAATTTTCCACTATCAAAATTATAGTTGAGAAGCGGTGACGGTCTGTGTTTAAAGTTGTAAACTGAAGAATTTATTGCATTTTAACAGGAGAGCACCCTTTGTTGAATACTGTTTATACGTTGATAGAATAAAGTGGTTTTCGGGAGACATTTGTTTTCTGCTGTTTTTACTAAAATCATTAAACGTTTTATTAAAAGAGGTTATGACCCTACTATTTTAAGACATACTGCATGTTTAGTGTTCAACCCTTTTACAGTTGGACACTACGCTTTCCTCTTTTGATTGCATCTGACGGACCAAGTGGGAGACTCTATGATGGATAGTTCGTAAAGCCCTTTGGGACTCAATTGTCTTAATGTTCGTCTTCTGCCTTGCTTCGTCGGGCCCTTGTAGGTGATTTTCTTGTTGCTCTGTCTTCCTTTAGGACATTGAGTACTTTTGTTATGGTCATTGGGTTTACTTTTATATGTTTCTACATGATCATTTTAGTGTTTTACTTATTTAACCTTTTGTAACCATGACAACTGTTAGAATTTCACTTGGCGGGGATTCATTTTATTTACACTGTCTCGTTTATAGGAACATGGTGGGGCTAAGAGCGAGGTTTGGTGCACCATTAACCGGTTTAAACTCCCCAGCAGTCATTATTATGCTGCTGACCGTTCCAAGGCGGCGCCCCACTGTGTTCCTCAGATGTATGTCTATGTTGTTTCATACTGTTTGGTGACACTTTTGCTTGTGTCCCTTGTTGTTTTCTCGTCTACGGTAAGTATCTTCCCCATTGCCTCTAGTTTTTATTTCTTTGATTAACCCCCCCCCCCTTCCCCCGGTCTCCTGTCCCCTTCCCCTTTGTGGGCCTATTATTATTTTCTTTGAATTCCTAATCATTTACAAATTATTTATCATTTAATGATTAACGTGTCGTTGCCCTGTCCTTTTTATGTTTGGGGTCCACCTGGGCTCCTTGCCATTGGTTCTTGTTGCTGGGTCATATGGGGGTTGCGTTCATTGAACGCCGCCTTTCCTTGTTGATCTTGTTTTTCATATTTGATAGTTTGAATCATTGTGTTAATAAGTTTATATCGATGATAAAGATAAAACTTATAATTTGTTGAAGTGATAAACATCAGTAACTGATAAAAGTTTATAACGGGTGACCAGTGGGTGATTATTCATAAACGTGCATGTAATAGTTGAATAGATAGTTTTTGCTGCCGGTGCTCAGTTGGTTGTTTTCTTAAAGTTTACATAGTTGTTAAACACTACAGGAAGATTATTATCGGTGCCCTGGTTGTTACTGTTGATACAAGTTCATTGCCGGTGCCCGGTTGGTGCCATGCTATATTGAGATTAGACTTGGAAAAACAATTGTGGGTGCTACAGAGGTACACCATTTTGTTGAGTAATAATTAAAGTGTTTACTTTACGGGTTTCGTAAAAGTTTATTATTTTTTTAATAAAAATCCATTATTAAGCAATTATGGATTATGATAAATGGGTATCATTGGGAGAGAGGCTTGGGTTGAAGGACGGGGAGTTACGTGATTATGTTCAAAAGAAAGAATCAGAATATCTTGATAGAGAAGAGAGAAATATTAGACGTGAAGAAGATAAACGGCGATTTGAGGCCGAGCGTAAAGCAAAAGAAGCTGAACGTGAGGAAGAGCGACGGCGATTTGAGGCCGAGCGTCTAGAAAAAGAAGCCGAACGTGAGGAAAAGAAACGTTTATTTCAAGCTGAAGTAGAGATGAAAATGAAAGAGCAAGAAATAGAATTAATGAAGTTAAAAATCGAGGCTGGAGATCGCCTTGATACCCCACCTAGCACCGCTTTGAGGCCAAGATTGCCTAAATTTGAAGAGTCAAAAGATGACATTGATGCTTATATAGAGCGTTTTGAAAGATTCTCTATCAGTCAAGGATGGAAAGAAGATACATGGGCAATAAGCTTAAGTTCTTTATTAACGGGGAAAGGTCTTGAAGTTTACACTAGTATGCCTCCTGAGCAAGCATCAGACTATCAAGAATTAAAAACAGCAGTTTTGAAAAGATACCAATTAACAGAAGATTGTTTCAGAACAAAATTTAGAGAGAGTAAGCCGGAGAGACTGTAAACCAATTTTATGGCTCGCATAGATAGGTACTTTAGTAGATGGACAGAAATGCCGACGCTGCGGATACAGTAGATAAATTGAAAGATCTTATTATTAGAGAGCAATTTGTCAAAGTTTGTTCAACAGAGCTAGCTCTTTTTCTTAAGGAACGAAAGTCAAAGGATCGTAGAGATGTCATCTCTTTGGCTGAACAATACTTAGAGGCTCATGGCGGTACAATTACAAATAGTAAAAGCTCAAAAGTTGCCAATTTTTCAAATAAATCACCAATACGCCTTAATCAAGGTTATCTATCGAAACCAATACAGCACTATCACAGAGAAAATAGAAAAGTAACATGCTTTATATGTAATAGAGAGGGTCATGTGGCCAGAGATTGTCGAGATCAGATTAAGTAAAGATATGGGGCTGCTGCAATGTCATATGGAGAGCAAAATAGAAATTACTTTAAAACGAATCGGGATTCTTCACCAAGGAACTGGCGTAGTAGGCCTGTAGAAAATAGACGTGATGGTAGATCAGATGATAAGAAAATAGATAAATATAGAATCCCTAAAGAAAGCCCAACACGGCAAAATTGAAAATGTTGCAGGCTCGGTTTGATTGAGCCTGTTCATGGACGGTACTGGAAAGTGCAAGTTACCGTCCACGCCCCCTAGCACCGGCTTAAGCAGAATTCAACATTTAAACGTGAAATAGTTAAATTTTGAATTTAGAAACATCCGCAGATGTGTTCATACGGCGGTTATCATGGAACCTTCAATGTGACACTTCCGTGCCATTCCATGAAAAGCGGCGTATGGTCCCCAAGTAATAAAAAGCGTGTGCCCTAAACGAGAAAACAATGGGCGGAACTAAATAAAATGGAATTTTGAAGGGGGATCAGAGGTTATGAAGCCTGCGTATCACAGATAAGACGTCAAAAGACAAATTTAAAAAGCAGGCAACATATCCTAAGGGTGATTCAACATTATTCAAGTAGGAATATTGGAACCACCCAAGAGGAAAATGCCGAAAAGTTGAAACTAAAAATACCACAAGCACAACAATAATGTCGTGCTGAACGATCTTCAAGGATCGAAAATATAACATCATTGATTAAATGTACGGGGAGACTTTTTACAGCCGCCACACGGCACAAATAACACGGATGTTATCATAAAATAGATAAATATAGAATCCCTAAAGAAAGCCCAACACGGCAAAATTGAAAATGTTGCAGGCTCGGTTTGATTGAGCCTGTTCATGGACGGTACTGGAAAGTGCAAGTTACCGTCCACGCCCCCTAGCACCGGCTTAAGCAGAATTCAACATTTAAACGTGAAATAGTTAAATTTTGAATTTAGAAACATCCGCAGATGTGTTCATACGGCGGTTATCATGGAACCTTCAATGTGACACTTCCGTGCCATTCCATGAAAAGCGGCGTATGGTCCCCAAGTAATAAAAAGCGTGTGCCCTAAACGAGAAAACAATGGGCGGAACTAAATAAAATGGAATTTTGAAGGGGGATCAGAGGTTATGAAGCCTGCGTATCACAGATAAGACGTCAAAAGACAAATTTAAAAAGCAGGCAACATATCCTAAGGGTGATTCAACATTATTCAAGTAGGAATATTGGAACCACCCAAGAGGAAAATGCCGAAAAGTTGAAACTAAAAATACCACAAGCACAACAATCGTATCGGGCAAGCACAACACAAAGTATCGGGGTTATGTATGCCAATTTCTCCAACAAGTTCTTATGCTGGTTGTATTGAAGAGGGGAAACTTAAATTAGTCAATGGTAATTCTGTGCCTGTCATAACAAGTAGTTGTACAATTGAATCATTAGAAGGTGAACGTCAATTGGATCTGAAAGTAGGATATGTTGGTAATCAAGAGGTGAAAGTTCTAAGATACACTGGTTGCGAGTTAGCAGTAGTAAGAAAGAAGTTGGTCGAAGAAGATCAAATGTTGAATAAAAATTGTGTCATGATAGCAATAGATGGTCGGGCCAGGTTGGTACATTTGGCAAAAATAGACATTGATACACCTTATTATAAGGGTAAAATAGAAGCTATGGTTTTAGAGTCAGCAATTTGTGACTTAGTCTTGGGCAATATTCAGGGTGTACTTGATAAGCCAAATGAGAAGTGGGTTAGCCGAGAAGTAACAAACATAGCTGCTGTTGTTACTAGAGCACAGGTGGAAAAAGAGAAGAAAGCAATGAAACCTCTTAAAGTTCCAAAGGTCGAAGATAATGAAATTACGGTAGATGTTCTTAAGAAAGAACAATCAAATGACAATACGTTACAGCGTTTGTGGCAGTATGCTAGGGAAAATAAGGTCATGAAAACAAAAAGTGGTAATAAATTTAGATATGAAGTAGAAAAAGATGTGTTGTATAGAATATTTGAGACGGTGAAAGGTGACTTGAAGTCTGAAACAAGACAAATAGTTGTTCCTAGTAAATATCACAAAAGAGTTATGTCATTAGCTCATGAATCTATAGTGGGTGGGCATTTGTCTGTACGCAAGACTTTAGACAGGATACAGTCTAGTTTTCACTGGCCAGGTATTTCTAGTGATATTACTAGATTTTGTCGTTCCTGTGACATTTGTCTGAAGACGGTGCCCAGGGGTAGACTTCAGAAAGCTCCTTTAGGTGAAATGCCTATTATTAATACTCCGTTCCAGAGAATTGCGGTTGATTTGATAGGGCCAATAACGCCTGTATCGGAAAAAGGAAGTAGGTACATAATAACTGTAGTTGATTATGCTACACGTTACCCAGAAGCTGTTGCTTTACCAAGAATTGAGACTGAAAATATAGCTGAAGCATTGTTAGATATTTTTGCAAGAGTAGGTTTCCCATCGGAAATACTTAGTGATAGGGGTAGTCAGTTCACGTCACAACTTATGGAAGAAGTTTGTAGACTTGTATCACTGAAACAGTTGTTTACTACCCCTTACAATCCAAAATGTAATGGTCTTTGTGAGAGAATGAATGGTATTTTAAAAAGCATGTTGAAGAAAATGTGCCAAGAAAGACCTAAGGATTGGGATAGACATTTGTCTGCGGTTCTCTTTGCATACAGAGAAGTCTCTCAGTCAAGTACAGGGTTCTCACCATTTGAACTTCTATATGGAAGAACTGTTAGAGGTCCCAGGCAAGCACTAAAAGAATTATGGACAGAGACAGAAGTACCAAAGACACGTAATACGTATGAGTACGTACTAGATTTGAGAAATAGATTAGAACAAACATGCAAGATTGCTAGAGAGAATCTCAGCAACTCACAAGAAGAGTATAAACATCATTATGATAAGAAAACACGACCAAGAAGTCTTAAGAAAGGAGACAAAGTTTTATTGCTCCTGCCTTCAACACACAATAAACTGATGTTACAATGGAAAGGTCCATTTGTTGTAAGTGAAGCAGTTAACAAGTTTGATTACAAAGTTAAAGTAGGTGATAGAATTGGGATGTTCCACATTAATCTTCTGAAGAAATACGAAGAAAGAGAAGATAGAATTTGTGCGAGTGTAGCTGTAATAGAGGCCGAAAATGATGATGATACTGGGGTAGTTGATGATGAAAATCTTTTAGAACTAGTAGACACACAGGGTGAAGAGACGTACAGAGATGTTAATGTTAATGATCAATTAACACTTGAACAAAAATCAGAAGTTAATGCGTTGCTTCAAGAATTTGAGGATATTTTAACTGATATTCCTGGAACTACAGCTCTTGAATCTCACAAGATTGAGTTGACTGACAAAACATCAATTCGTGTGAGGCAGTATACGATACCATATGCAAAAAGGACAGCGGTAGAGGATGAAATTAAGAAAATGCTTGAATGTAGTATCATTGAACCAGCAAATTCTGATTATAATTCTCCAATTGTTTTGGTGAAGAAAAAGGATAATACAAACCGCTTTTTTATTGACTTCAGACGACTCAACTCTGTAACAAAGTTTGATACAGAACCAATGGGTAATGTTGAGGATGTGATGGCAAAGCTAAAAGAAGATAAGTTCTTCACGAAAATTGATTTGACCAAAGGTTTTTGGCAAATACCAATTGAAGCAAAATCAAGACATCTCACAGCATTTTCTACAACAGAAGGTAGTTACCAATTCAGAAAGATGCCATTTGGAATGGTCAATTCTGGTGCAACATTTAATAGAATGATGCGGAAGTTGCTTTCCGGAGTGAATGATACTGATAACTATGTTGACGATGTGCTTGGACATACGGTTACATGGGAGAGACATATAAAAATGTTGAGACAGTTGTTCGAAAGAATACGAGAAGCAAAGATCACAAGTCTTTATCTGAAGTCTAGAGTAATACCATTTATAAAAACAAAGATAATACTCAAAAATCAATTTACAAATGAATTCTAAGTTCAAACATTATATGTTGATAATTGTGGGAAACAGGAGCTTGCGTTTTATAACTCTAAGTCTTATCCATATGGTAAAAAAACAACATTTGTGAACATAAATTCCAAGTTCAAAGGGGAATAATTCTGGAAATAGTCATACTGGAGTTATGAACCTTGTCACACAACGTGTGTAATGATAAGAAATATATATTTGAAGTTTGAAGTAAATACCTTAAAAAGTAAAGAAGTTATTATATTTCTTAAAGAAAATTCTAAATTCAAAAGGTGATAAATCTGAAAATATTGCTTCAAGAGTTAAGAACCTTGTCACATAAGATGTGGTTGATGATAAGGAATATGCATTTGATAACTTAAAAAGTAAAAAAGTTATTATATTTCTTATAGAAAATTCTAAGTTCAAAGGGAGATATTTAAAGTCTGAAAATATTTCTTTAGTTATGAACCTTTTCATATAAGATGTGGTTGATGATAAGGAATGTTGAAGTTTGAGGAAGATACCTTTAAAACTAAAGAAGTTAAAGTAAAAATAACATTTTCCAAGTAAAAAAAATCTAAGTTCATGGGGAGATAATTTTTGCAATATTGGTGCTAGAGTTATGAACCTTGTCACAATAGAAAAAGGAAAAAATTAGAAAATCATATAAAACAGTTTTAGGCTCCTTTATAGCTTTGTGGCCAAGAATGTCATAAAAATGCATGGAAAAGACGATTGTTTAAAAATTCCCCCTCACGATCACGGACCTGACATTGACTGATCAGCATATGTAGTTGTGCACCTGGGTATTTTCGTCTGGATATTTTTAGTATTTTTAGAGTTATTGCCCTTGACTTAGTAAAATTTTGCAATTTTCAACTTGTGTCGCATGTTACTCAAAAATTATTTTACCTAGAGTCATGAAACTTTACAAGAATATGTATCAGCATGTGTAGTTGTGCACCTGGGTATTTCGTCTGGATTTATTTAGTATTTTTGAGTAATTGCCCTTGACTTAGTAAAATTTTGAATTTTTTAACTTGTGTCGCATGTAACTAAAAAGGATTTGACATAAAGTTATGAAACTTTACAAGAATATTGATCAGCATGTGTAGTTGTGCACCTGGGTATTTTCGTCTGGATTTATTTAGTATTTTAAGAGTTATTGTCCTTGACTTAGAATTTTTTTGCAATTTTCAACTTGTGTCGCATGTAACTCAAAAAGGATTTGACATAAAGTCATTAAACCTTACGGGAATGTTGCTCAGCATATTTAGTTTTGCACCTGGGGTTTCGCTTGTGGATTTATCCAGTATTTGTAGAGTTATTTCCCTTGACTTAGTAAAAACCGTTTCATTATGTTGTTATTTGTTCCTTGAGTGCTTGAGTTAGAATCAACCAACTTTACAGGAATAATGATCAACATCACTAAATTACAGGAATAATGATTCACATCACTGTGAAGCTATGCACCTGGGACTTTGCATGTGGATTTTTTTTCAGTTTTGTTAGAGTTATTGCCCTTAACTTACAGTAGTATAAATTTGCAATTTTCAACTTGTTCATGCATAGCTCAAAACGTATTTCACTTGTAGGCCTGAAAGTTTACCATCATGTTGGTCAGCATGTGTACTTATGCACCTTAGGGTTTGCTTGTGGATTTATTCAGTATTTGTAAAGTTCTTGCCCTTTACTAAGTAAAAGATTTTTAGTTTTCAAAAAATATTTGACCTAGAGTCATAAGATTGACAGAACAGTGGCGCGGTGGGGGCACCCGTGTCCTATGGACTCATTACTAGTTCATTTTTGAGAAAAATACGCCACTGAATGTGATTATTAATGTATATATTCCCATGCTGTTTTAATCGATGTTTTAAGTTGGTTGTATGTCTGCATTGAATGAGTAATGACATTGTTCATAGTATGTTATCTTTCCGGTCTAATTTAAAATAATTTCCCGTTTCCGAAGTAATTTGTATGTATTGTGCGCTGAAATGATTACTGTGTAGTGTGTAATACATGCAAATTTTCAAAACATGTAACAAACCATTTTTTGTATTTTTTGATCGCAGATCAGGAAATACAATGCTGACACAGTTTTTCCCGACAAACCTAACAACAAATAGTTCTGAAAACAGCTTAAAACTAGCGATGTTACAGAAAGAAATATTTTTATTTTGTTACAAATATCAATCAAATAACCACGCATTTAAAGTTTAAAAGTAGCTTTAGCTTATAGAATTGTCAATAAATGCACAAAAAACAAAATACGCGGATGAATATCATTCTAATCAATGAAAATGGCTCGGCTATTTCCGTAAAGCTTCGGATTATTGTTATCGGAATTAAACGCCCCTAAATTTGAATTTCTGAAAAATAAAGTAAGGATGTTGACTCTATGACAGAGACGAATTTAGGGAAGTCGACGATCGATAATCAATTTCTATCATAAGTTAAGCACCCGATCATTAAATCCACGTAAACAAGATGCTATTTTATCGCTGTCGATTAGCGAGGACTTTTACTGCGCGTATCACACAAATAAATCTGACTGTCGAGTAGTGAAATTTATACATGTCGGACTGTTTGGCCGAGAAGATTTTCGCCAAAACATTAACATCAGCATTAAACAACAGGTTTACCTAGAAATTAATAAGAATTAGAAACCATAAATTGAAATTCTAAATTTAGAATAATATATGGTTTTATTCAGTCTAATTATATATAACATCACCGTGGCCGATGGGTTGCACGCTCGTTGACACTGTGAGAGGTCTAGTGTTCAAATCCCAGTCGTGGCACCTGTGTTTTGGTTTGTTTGTTTTTTAAATTAGCCAGGATATGCAAGGATAAAATGATTTCATGATGCAAGTAGGAACTCTTGTCGTGCAAAATTCCGTATGTATCAAATTCGAACTGTTATAGCAAAAAATCTAAACGCAGTCGCTGCAACTCGGTGCCCTGCAAGATGAATTTAAGTATTTCAAAATAAACTTATACAGGAAAATACATGCAGATATACAGTACGATTTAGATTGCAAAGATCAGAAAATACAACAGAGCTCGCAGCCCTTTGATTATTTTTTTTAAATCTCAGTAACCATAGGCTACCCATTTATTTCCCAATAATAAGCATGCAAACAACAGAACATTATTATAAACTTGATGAAAAAATACAGACTTCCGTAAGCTAGCTGGATGTCAACCCTGTAGTTAAAAATATGTAAAATCATACTAAAATGCAATGTTAATATGAAATGCTTTGATATTGAACGCATTGCTGAATATATAAAGTAGAAGGTAAAAAAAACACTTAAATTATTTCAGTTAGACGTTGAATTGCAGTTACAGCAACTTTATAACGAAGACGACATGGACTGTTTATTATTTCTACAAGCATCTCTGTACTTCTGTATTTTCGTATCTGGTTTTCTTGTATGTGTTCCAGTTGGAATAAATCGAGTAAGTACAATGTATGTTTTGGTATGTCGATTGAGGAAGTCATAAGTAGTAGCAATACTTTAAACGTTTCCAATGAGTTCAGTCCCGATATTGCTCTGTCTTATAATAAAATAAAAATAAAATAAAGACCTGGTTAGAGTTGTTCTCATTTTTTTTTAATTCACTGACCACCAGAGTCAATTTCTCAATAAATAAGTCTGATACGAGGCCTGCATTTAAAACAACCACACTTTATAATCACTATTTAAGACCGATGTTGAATGAAATAAATTCGTCTTTACAGGTCCTAAATTCATAGTTCATATGAATCATGTACTGTAATAACTAGACCACAAATAAATTACTTTGAACCAGTATAGAACCGGTTTGTAATTCTATTATTTTCATTTCGCTTGTGAAATAATTATATGGATTCGCTGGTTAGTTATTAGTTGTCGACCTGGACACCACTGGTAATTTCTGTAATTTGCTTTTCAGCTCCGCTATCATTAATTTTTCCATCAGTTTAAAACATGCCATATTCAAGTTTTGATCCTTGTATATCTTAAAATCATTCCCAAAGCCGCTACATAGAAATAGGATTTCATACTTAATTTACAAACGCAAAAATCACTTTTGCATGCTTATTGTTGTTGTTTTTCAGACAAGATTTGGCGACATGTGCATCTTGTACGGTGATGCATATGGCAACTTGATATCTGGAAGTGCGGCTTCTAATTGCGATTTTCCAATTTACTTTGGCATTTTTGGAATGATTATCTTTGGATTATTAGCTGGTGTTTGTTTTGGCTATTTTACGTATAAGTCAAGATCAGATAAAGATGTTGGGTAAGTTATCATCATCATCATCATCATCATTATCATCATCATCACAAAAATTCAGAATAAATCATGTGCATATGGCTAAGCTGTCATGAAATGATTTAATGTAAATGAATACTTAACAATTATATTTGTTACATTCATGTCTGATAAAAGTGTGTATGGTCTGTCCCATTATTTCAAAACTGTGCCTTAAATATAGACTTCTTACTTCCCTTTCTTATTTTATAATAAAAGCTTATGATCCGGGGCAGATATGAGTCCGCATATTGGTTTTTGCTGAATAAGGCTTTTTTCTACTATCAAACTGTGACATCAATGGAGCCTGATGTTCGACGGCATGTCTTTTAACCTGTTCTGCCGTTTTACCAAAAAAATGCGCATGTCATTTGATTATAACTGAAGCATTGTAATTTAAATGTGAAATAAATATCTTTGACATTTGTAAAAAAAAATTTCAGAAAAGGAATGTGGACAGTACCATTTATTCCGCTAAATGCTATTTCATGCATTATGACCCTGGTAACAGCATGTATTCTCTCCGTCGGTATCAAGGTGTTTTGTGACAACATTGAGGAACATTATCATAGGTAAATTTACTTATTTTTCTAAATTGTATGTACATGTCATTCAATCTACATGATTATCATACCCCCCCCCCCCCGCAAAACGAACGTTGTGAGGGTGAGGGAAGGGGTAACAGCTTGTCCGTCCGTCCGTCCGTTTGTTTTTGCTAAAGATAAATAGTATTGGAGAGATCAATTTGAAACATTATAAGCGAATACATGTATTTCTCATTGTGGATAAGTGCAGTTATTTAACAACCATAACTCTTTTTGTGCATAATTTGGTGCATAATTTTGAAATTATTGCCTTATGTATTTTTCATTTTTTTCAGAGTTTAATTTTAAAAGTATTTTAGGTACATTGTTATTCAATATCAATATCAATATAGGTGTAGTAATTGAAAAATCGTGACTCCTTTTTTTTACATTTTTTTGCATTATTGCCGTTTGTAAATCTAGTATTTCATAATTATTTTCCCCCAGAGCATAACTCCAGATAGGTGGTATTAAAGAAACTTCGTTTCGTTTCGTTTATTGATATCAGCTCAGTTTGCATATATACAAAAACAGGAGCAAAAACATTATATAAATAAAGCCCACTGAAGTCCAAAAGCCTAAAACATAAAATTTGAATTTCTAACATAGATCACCTGAAGCGCTTAAAATAAAAAATAAATGTAAAAAATGAATATACTCAAATAAATTGAAAATCGTATTTTTTCTACTATTCTGTATTGGTATCGCGTTGGGTCAATTTTCATAATTAAAATATTTACTCTGGAAAAAACCGGATTGAATGATATGAAAGTTTGCACCACTAAACCTATATAAAAATTAGGGTCAAAAACAGAAATGGTCGGCTTACATTTGTATACCAAATATCATGAGGCTGTGATGTTATGAAATTTTTCTACCATTCAGCATTTATGTTGAAAAAAAAATGTCTAAAATTTAACAAAGTCGGTAAACAGGAAGCGGGTGAGCGACAGACCTAAAATCGAATACCAAAATATGAACGGGGATGGAACCCCATATCTATCTCAAAAATGAACATCGGTTAAAATTATATGTGAATTTCCGCTGCACCAGATGTGAAGCATAACACCAGATGTGACTGTACAAATAGGTCAATCGCAGGTAAAGTTTTCACCTTTTTAAACATTTATGTAAAATTCAATCCTTTTTTTTTTTTTAAAGAAAATCGAAATGTGATTCTACCCTCCTGACTCTCCTCTCTATAACTCATTTTTGTTTTGGATTTCTATGCAGCCTTCATCGAGATATTCTTTCCGTCGTGGGTCACATTTGGATCTTCTCAAAAAAAGGATTGAATTTTACATAAATGTTTCGAAAACTTCCTACCATTCACTATTAATGTTGAAAATATAACTAAGTAGGTAAACAGACAGACCTAAAATCGAATTCCTATGTATGGGACCATATGTGTTACTGCTGTATACCAAATATCAAGAGGCTGTGATAAGTAGTTGCTAAGAAAACTGTCACCATAATTTCCTACCATAGGACATTCATGTTGAAAATTTAAATAAGTCGGTATGCAGGAAGTGGATGAGTTTTTTACAAACCTGAAACCTTAAGTTTTCAATGGAACTTTGCACAAATATCCACTATTGTATAGAGTAGTGTCGGTGCAAAAGTCAGTGCCATAGCAGAAATCAAGGTCAGTACCAGGGCTCAAATATTAAATCAAAATATGGAATGAAAATTGTGTACGGACAATTAAGTAGTCTTGAATAAGGTTATAACGCAAATATTCACAATCGAACACTGAGTCCATGTCAAAGTAATTGTCCAGACTTTGACAGGAGGTTATATATTAAGTGCATGAATGGATATTAGTACATGTATTACTTGCTACCTACGTTCCAAACTATGATACGAAGTGTCTTGCACAATTACCAGTCTCTAAATCAAATGTTAAAGTCAAACTTCGAGGTCGTTAGGAGCAAAACTTACATATGCATTGAGGAATATATAGTCAATATACCAATAACTTGGCCATGAATTTTCACCATTGTCATGGACTCCTGAAATGTTGCATTCAGACCCCTGTAACTGAGGCCAATGTCACATGCAGAGGTCAAATGTCAGATAAAATGTGCCTCTTTGCCAGTTAGAAGTCTGGAAAATGGAACACAAATGTCAAAAGTCACAAATGATAACTTTCACGAAACTGAATGTTTCCAGCATAATAAAGGTCCAAACATTCAATTTCAAGGTCACAAGAGGTGATGAAATGTCCAGACTCTGTCCGGAGAATATCTTCAACTTGCATGGATCGATTTTAGTATAACTTGATACAGATATTTATTTTAACACATACAACGTCTCTAGATCAAAAGTGGAAAATACTTGTCGGAGAAAAAACTTCTACATGCATTGAGGGATTTCGATGTAACTTGGCCATATGTTCACCCTTGTGAGGCGGAGTTAAGTGCGCAAAGTTCAGGTTTTTTGTGGCCATGGTCAGGGTCAGATTCATAATATAGTCAATATATGAAAATGTGTAAATTGACCATTATAAGTACAGTAAGAAGAAATGAGGAAATAGTCCAAAAATGTTCAGAATCATGGGACTCATGGAACTGAGTTTTATCAGCATATTCTAGGTAAAGAATGACAAGTTTTTTTTTTGTTTGGAGCATGTCTCTATTTTAGTATGACTTGATACTGATGTTTTTTACCGTGGAAATATTTGTATGGACTATTTAGTCAAAATGAATAGGATTCTGATGTTAATGTTCTACATTATGAGACTGGTCACTTGTTACGGGTGTATTTCGTGGGAACTATATCATTAGTTTTTATGAAGATTTTTAACAGGTTATATGGTCCTATATAAACAGTTGTTTGTACATTGAAAACGCTGAACTTTAAAATGAATTTTCATATTTTTTCTAAATGTTATTAAAACATTTTCAGTTTCTAACATTTTCTGTAATGAATGGTAAGTACAAATCTAATGACATCAGTAACTATTCAAATAATAAGTCCACTTAAGGGATTTTTTTAAGTTTCTGGATGGTCATTTTCTTGTTTTTGTTTGTTTGTGGATTTATTGTCGTATTTATGTATTTATTTTCAGTTGTGCTGCTTTAGAATATACAACTCTAACCACCAGTGGTACAAATACAAATACAGGAGACTTTCTCGCAGTATCCTCAATATCACAGGTATGTCACAGTAACTGATTTTATTCATTATTCTTCATTAAGCCAAAAATTCAAATAACTTTATGACTTGAAATGTGATCAATACTTAAGAAATAACTAACAGAATGACAGCAATCCAATGTGAAACTGAACAAACTATCAAATTCAATAATTTAAATTGATATATCTAAGGGTCAACTTGATTGAAATAAAAATGTTATCCACCCTCAAGAAGAGGTTATTAAAATACGCTAAATTTATCAACCGAAGAAGTTTAATAAAGCGGTTCTTGCATGTTTCAATATTTGGGGATTCTCCGTAAATATATGCGATCAAAATTGTGGGACACGGGACCGATTTTGAAATGTTTGTTATTTGACTATTGTTCTTTAAGAACAGGCAGTTAGGATAAAAACATAGATTTTGTAGAATATTCAAGTGTTTTTATATGTATGTTAGTGGAAAAATGAAACAATACCATCTGACTCAAAATAAAATGAAATGCAAATGGGTTTTGTCAACTTTGAAAGTACATTGTATTCAATTAATTTAACCCATAGCTTGCAGAGTTTCTTTAAAACACGTGTATATATTATCAAGTTAGGGGATATCAAGATGAAAATTTGAATCTAGTCAAGACTGTTGGCTCTAAACTGGTGGCAAAACTTAATCTCTAGGAATTCCTTGCCTACATGCATTAAAAATATTGTATCATATTTTGGGGACCTTTCTGTTGAAAATGTGTCCGAGTTAAATCGTATACATGTACATATACATGCACCGTGCGTTAACTGGAGTGCAGGTATTAGTTACCCGCACTCCAGAGCATGCCCATTGATTGGCTCATTTTTGCTGGGGTTTACTTATTGTGACGGCAGAGAAAGGGTAATCGACAGAAATTTCATATTTAGATGCTCGTTCATTGGTTACTTTTCTCCGGGGTTTCATATTGTGACAACAGGGAACGTGTGTTTTTGTTTGACTATGATACAAAAGAGAATTTTATCATAGTTTGGAGACCTTTCTGTTGAAAATGTGTCAGGGTTAAATCGTATACATATACATGCACAGTGCGTTAACTGGAGTGCGGGTATTAGTTACCCGCACTCCAGAGCATGCCCATTGATTGGCTCATTTTTGCTGGGGTTTACATATTGTGACGGCAGAGAAAGGGAAAGCGACAGAATTGTCATATTCAGATGTTCGTTCATTGGTTCATTTTTGCCGGGATTTCATATTTTGACAACAGGGAACGTGCTTTTATGTTTGACTATGATACAAAAGAGAAAGAACACCAACACACTCGGCAATCTGATTAATACTCGGGGGCTACGCCCACTCGTACAAATCAGATAGCCTCGTGTTCCGGTGCTCTTTCTATTACTTGTATTATAGTTTGGGGACTTTTCTGTTGAAAATGTGTCAGAGTTAAATCGTATACATATACATGTACAGTGCGTTAACTGGAGTGCAGGTATTAGTTACCCGCACTCAAGAGCGTGCACATTGATTGGTTTATTTTTGCTGGGGTTTACATATTGTGACGGAAGAGAATGGGAAAGCGATAGAAATATCATATTCAGATGCTCGTTCATTGGTTCATTTTTGCCGGGGTTTCATATTGTGACAGCAGGGAACGTGTTTTTATGTTTGACTATGATACAAAAGAGAAAGAACACCAAAACACTCTGCAATCTGATTTATACTCAGGGGCTACGCGTCCTCGTGCAAATCAGATAGCGTCGTGTTTCGGTGCTCTTTCTATTACATAAGATAAGGGCCAGTTACACAGACGGTCGGTCCCCAATCGGTCATTTAATTTTAAACTTACTCGCTGTTATGATCGGTTGCCATGCGTGATTTTATTTCTGGTTTTCTGTGTAAACGGCCAGCGGTGACAGAAAGCAAACCCAAACGGGGTTGGGTCGGTGATAAAAATGCTGAAATACAATCGATTTTATCGTTTGTAAATCGGAGCTCAATCGGGCGTAACACTTTAGCTAGTCATCAGCGGTTAAATACTTTCCGTCAGATATGGCCGGTGATTCATATTTGTGTTG
>NW_026858127.1:0-20940 GCF_026571515.1 Ruditapes philippinarum
AGTTCCAAATAAAAATTACAAATGTCTAGTCTGATCCTGGAATGATCCTTTTTTTTAATAGCACAGTTAAATCCAAGTTAAATCCAAGAACACTTTAGAATAAATTCCCACAATAAAATCCACACAAGAATAATTAATAATCCAAGCTCCAATAAATCACTTAATTTCCAAGTTGCTTAATACTCCAAATATATTGATGACTTAAAAGATCACTGATGACTAAAAAGGTAACTGATGACTTAAAGATAAGATTAATGAAAAATGTCTCCTTATATATATTAACTAAGAAGTTTCCAGAAAGGTCTATTATGTTCTCAAGTAATCATAATCTAGCAACTTCAACAATAAAGATCATTCCAGAAGTTTCTATCTAAATATAATGCATGAGTTTTCTACAACAGTTAAGAACCTTCTAGTACATACATGTAGTTTATGTTCTAAAAATAGAACAATGATAATATTGGAAATACCAACTGGTCAGATATAAATTATATACATGTAATATGTTGCATACATAACATAATAAACATAACAACAGTTAGTCATTGAAACTGCAAATTTCACGTCTAAGCATATTTAATAACTATAAACAAATATGTTGATGTTTTTTAGAACTGTTTTGTGTGGGACATGACAGTAGCTTTAACTTATTTATTATGAAATTCTATCATGCATGCAGTAGTTAGCACAAGCACACATTTTTTAGCCAGTTTTAAACATTCTTTGTGAAGTTACTTACATTTTCTTTTTTTGCATGGCCTCTGTTTATTATCACCAGTCTTCTCTTACCACATTCCCCTTGCTCACATGCAGTTTTCTGGCTAAGATTATAGACCCTGAAATGTTTAAGCAAAAGCATTACCATTTCTAGTCTAAAAGCCATTATACTAAAACAAGATCCCACTAACTAATTTAGTTATGTTGTTAAAAATAATAGAAAAATAATAAAGTAAAAACAAGCAATTATAATGGTATTGCAAGCAATCCATTATAAAAGTCCCCTATCGGTTAGAACCCCAGCAACATTATGATGGGTCATTGGCCATTCAATTATGCCCCTGAATGAATGAATGATATAAATGAACTTAAATCTTTTGAGTTCTTAGTTTGTCTAGCTATATCTTAAGTAATGTGTTAGTTTCCCAGACTGCCTTATAAGGAAATCTGTGGAGAAATAAGAAAGTTAAGGAATGAATAAGAAAAATTCAATGTTTAAGGAGGAGATTATTCTGGAAATATGTATGCTAGATTTATAACCCTTGTCATAAGATGTGGGAGTTTGAAGTAAATGCTATAAGGAATAAAAAAATTTAAGTAAAAAATAATAATTTCTAGAAAAAAATCTAAGTGGGACATAATACTGGAAATAGTCAAGCTAGAATATTGAACCTTCTCACACATAATTTGAGTGATAATAAGAAACATATGTATGACGTTTGAAGTAGAAACATAAATATACATGTATAAAGAAGTTATAAAAAACATCATTTTTTCATGAACATTCTAAGGTCAAGGGGGGTTACATTCTGACATTTTTTGTGCTAAAGTTGTCAACCTTGTCACATATGATGAGGTTGATGATCAGAAACATATATTTGAAGTTTGGAGTATTAATACCTTACGAAATAAAGAACTTATAGTGAAAAAGCGTAAAGACTTGAATAGGAGAAATCTTGACAGCTCTCAATTAATTCTCCCTTAAATCACGGATTTATATTACAAGGATCGGACACTTTCGTTTAGCTTAAAGTCCCGTCGCGCGCATGCGCGGAATCGGATAAAGGGGACAAAATGAGATAGCAGAACGTGCGGAGTACGAAATATGACAGATTTTCACCAGAGTATGTGGTGTTATTGCAGCTTTGTGAAAAATTATACACATATGAATGTATTGATACAGTATTATTTTGTGTCGCTAAAGTATTATTATATGAAAATATGCTGATAGAACGCTGCAACGCTTAGTTAAAAAGTACCTAATTTAAAAAAATATTCGCCAATTGTTTAGGCATACTCTCTACACTTCGCCGCCCTTTTACTTCAAGCACGAATTATTACCGCGATTCAGAATAAGATAATTATTTTTTACATGGTTTAATGATGGCATTGCAAAAAAACGTTTCTTGATTGCTAAAAAACTTTTAAAGAAATTCATGTTTGAAATGTGTCTTTATTTCTGTGAATTATTTCCAAATGATTTGTACATTTTTTATTTGATTACCTGTATATTAGTATAAATATAGTAAATATTCTACTATTAAGTGTATGAAATATATTTTCAGATCATTCTAGACAAGCATTCCTATATAGATGAATTCATTAGATTGGCAAGGAAGAAACTTTTATTGGCATAGAGAACAGCTGTTTTATAATATTATTTTTTATTTTGAAACATACTTTTTTCATAGATATCCTAAACAATTCACGTCAAATGATTTATTTATCACATGTTTATTTTCATCATTTTTCAGAGAAAGGACTATACAAATTTAGTTGTATATTTTCAATTTCATTTATAAATGTTAATAAAGAAAATAGATTTACATTGTATTTATATATATCCTCTTCAGAATCATTTTCTTACCACATATGCCATGAACTGTAGTTATTATAAAGACCGCGCATATACAAAATATACATTCAAATTATATTTGTTTTTGAAGATTGAGTGTTGCAATTATCACATGTAACCTGGTAATGAAAGTTTGGAAATCAAGTTTTTTAATTATCACTTACCCCCCCCCCCCTTCAAAAGTAATTAAACTTGAAAGAAATTTAAGCGATGTGTAAAAAATAATCAACAGTTACTTTTATTTCGCAAAATACTGACTCGCACTGTAAAGATTTTTATTGTTTTTCTAGCGTTACATTAAAAAGTATAATAAATATCTTTCAACAGGCATTCAAATAAAAAGAATAATTAAAATATACGGATTAAAATATACGAGTGACATTAAAGAGGCCGGAATCGAGACAGCCACACGAGAGAACTTTACTGTTACGATGATTGTCTACTTCACTGCACCGACATTTGAAAACAGATTTACAAAAAATAATAAGGATATAAATGATAATTGAAATTTAAATATTCTATGAATATGGCAATATTGACAATCTCGGCAATATTTTGTACTAAAAAATGAATAAATTTTCTTCACGTGTAAAGGCCGTAATACATTACCCGTAAAACAATTGTGCGTTAATAAATTTGACTACATAACCCAACAAATCTTAAATATTGCATCTTTGATCATCAGATCTGTGAATAACTTACATCGGCTTCTTTTTTGTTTTGAAACTGAAAGTATTATGGTACCGTAATAATAAATTTCAAATACCTGCTTTTTATATAAAAAAAATGTAAATTTACCGCGGATTTCGTCAAGTTAATTTTTTAACCGTCGTTGCGGACAGATAAACTGTACCTTTAAAAAATAAATTAGATATTTGAATTAACCAAGTATTTTTCTTCAAAATAAACTTTAAATTTCCAAAATCGGATGATAAATGAAAAAGCTATATGGTATTTTGTAAAGTAGGTATCCGTTGCGAACGGGCATTTACGCTTCGCGCCGGTAAATTATCGATCGATGTACCTTTATCGGGTGCACGACAAGATATTTAAGCATTTATATAGGGTTAACTGGGAGTGTCCGATCCCTGTAATATAAATCCGTGCTTAAATATAGTCCTTTCCGATAACCGTTGTTACCTCCCCTGGTAAGGTCGTCGTTCTTGATCAATGGCGGATAAGGAAAACATTGATATCGATTTTGACACAGCGACAATTCCAAATTTAAAGGATTTTTTACGTGATCGAGGATTTCCTGTTTCGGGGAATAAAAAGGAACTTATTGAGAGGTCTAAAGGTGTAATTACTTTAGGAAAGAAGATTAAAATGATGTGTATAATCTCCATACTGCTATCTATCCATATTTTAAGTTTCATAAAAATGTTTTCATTTCAGGTGGCACGATAGCTCAGTTGGTAAGACCACTGACTGTCACTCCTGAGGTTCCAGGTTCGATCCTGGGTAACACCCTTGGGATTTTTCAGAAACACTTTCAGTGTTTCCCACCTACCTAGAGGTTTACGTTAAAGAAGCCCAGTTTATCCTTGCACATATCAGTGCTATACACTGGGCATGTAAAAGAACCAAGGAATCTATTCAATAAGAGCTAGGGACTGGTTCTTGGACTCACTTGTATCTCATAGCTGTCTCTAGAGTCTGGTGAGGTAAGGACCCTACTGGAAATAAGTGCTTACACTTTCATAGGTTATCCTTGATCGCACAGTCCAAAGAAAATCAATCAATCAATCAATCAATCAATCAGCACTTTTTGAGTAATCACAATTTTTGTTAAATTTGCCATATTTTAAGCCTATTTGTTGCCATAGTAACCAAATTTTTCAACATAGGAAGAACAGAAGACGTGCATAATTTCCATACTACCATCTACCCATAATTCAATGTTCATAAAAATACTTTCAGTACTTTTGGCATTATCACTGGATCCAATTTATGTTATGTTAAATTAGTTATATTTTCAGACTATTTGTTGCCATAGCAACCAAATTTTTCAACATAGGAAAAAAAAGTAAAAAAAATGCAATTAATTATCTTCAGACTGCCATCTTACCCTATATCAAGTTTCATAAAAATATTTTCAATACTTTTTGTGTTATCTCAGGATTCAGTTTTGTTAACGGACTGCAGACGGACGGACAGACAGACGGAGGGAGAGTAAACCTCAAGTCCCCTCTAGTTAAACTGGTAGGGGACTAACAAATGATTATTGAATGCTTAAAGGGTACTATTAGCTTTGGATTGTTTGGGTTACCTTATAACACCTCATTACTGCATGGTCATGCTGTGTTGTAATTTACTCCGAGTTGACCATCAAAGCACTTTAACCTTAATAATTACCTGTGGATTGAAAATTGATCCATTTGTTGAATCAAAAATCAAACATTAAGGAATTAATGTTACTTTAACAACTAGGAGCTACATGAAAGAGATCATTTCTAGTTTAGATTCTACAGTAAAACCTTAAATGAGCCGTGTCATGACAAAACCAACATAATGGGTTTGCGACCAGCATGGATCCAGACCAGCCTGCGCATCCGCGCAGTATGATCAATGCCTGCTGCACAGTAAATGGGCCAATTTTGTTAGCATCTAAGTCAAAAAATAAAGTTAAACATACAAGACAATATTTGCTCTTTTTAAGTACCTAAGGGTGTCTATAACAATATTTTTGGAAAGAAAGGATAACTTTTTGGATACCTTTTTCAAAATATTACATCTCTTGCGGACTGTGTGGGTAGGGGACAGATGTTACAAAGATATACTAAAAGCCTGAATATCTTACAGTTTATAATAAAAATTGTATTATTTCTCTTTATTTTATTAAAATATTATGTGTTCTGATTAATGTTACAAAAAAAATCCAGAAAATTCATCTTAGATATAAAAATATTTGCTTTCAAATTTTGAGTATTTTTCACACAAAATGAAATTTTCAAACATAGACTTACCGGAATCGGCCGAATTACCGGAATCGACCGGAATCGGCGGTGAATTACCGGAATCGACCTGTAACTTTGTAATAATTAAACTTTTAAAGTTTTTTCTTGCAATTTTATAAAATATTAACAATATCAATGATTTATGAAAAGATTTTTATAAATAAAAACGTTTTTGATTAATTTTACAAGAGATCTAATATCGGCGAGCTACTGCCAAACTGCCCGTGTCCGGAATCGGCCTGTTATTTCGTTGTTTATGCAACTTTTAATGTTCCTTTTGCATGTTTTTATAAAACCTAAATATTATCATTAATTTTCCTAGAGATTGTGAAAAAAATCGCTTTTAAATAATAAAAATAAACAAATATTTATGATCAGCGAAAACGGGCAAACTGCCGGAATCGGCAAAGGATTACCGAAATCGGCCTGTAATTTGCTTATCTTTATACTTTAAACAAAATGTTTGCACCCTTGATTATAAATAAACAATAGCAATAATATGTAATCAGATTATTGTCAATAAAATCACTTTTTATTAATTAAACAAGATATTTAATATCGGCGAGTTACTGCCATACTGTCGGAATCGGCGAAGGATTACCGGAATCGACGTATAATTTAGTCTATTGTACATTTTTAACGTTTCTGTTGCATTGTTAATATTCGTCTTATAAAATATAAATATTATGAATGATATTTAAAAGTTTCTTTCATTCTTTAATTTTGTAAATTTCAATTCGCCTTTGGTTAATAAAGCAAGAGATCGAAGATCGGCGAGTTACATATACTGTCATACAGCCGAAATAGCCGAATGATTACCGGAATCGGCCTGTATTATTGTAATTTATGGACTTTGCAAGAAAAAAATGAAAACAATATCATTGATATCTAAAAAGATTTCTGTAAATGAAGAATCCTTATTAAATAATAAACTAGAGATCTAAGGTCGGCGAATTACTGCCATATCGCATATATGCAGTGTCAGGGCTATCGGACAATTACCGGAATCGGTCTGTTTTTCCCCCACCAATATTTCAACGTTTAAAAAATAACCTTGAATTATTTTATTAAATACAAACACAATATAAACGATTTTTATAATGTTTATTGAAATCGGTATTAAATAAGAAGCAAAAGATTTATGAAAAATCGCTGTTATATAATAATATAAAGATTAATATTGAAGATCGGCAAAAACGGGAAACCTGTCGGAATAGGCGATGGATTACCGGAATCGACCTGTAATTTGGTTATTTGTGAACTTTTTAAATATTTCTTTTGCATGTTTTTATAAGATATAAACATTTTCAACGATATTCATTTTTGTAAGTAAATTCGCTTTTAATTAATAAAACAAGAGACCTAAGATCGGCGAATTACTGTCATACTGCCGATATAGGGGAAGGATGGGCGGGATCAGCCTGTATACTATAGTTTTTTTATGTTATTTTATTAAATGCAAATAATATCATTGATATAAAAAGAGTTTTTATGAAATAAAGGTCACTTCTTATTATAAACTAGATGTCTAAGATAGACTAATTACTATCACAGTGCCTGAATTAACAGGTAAATACCGGAATTAGTCTGTTATTTTGTTATATTTCAGCGTTTTAAAAATATCTTGCCATATTTTATTAAATACAAACAATTCAAATGATATTTAATAATATTTATTGTAATCGCTATTACATAATAAACAAGGTGATCTATGATTTATTCCATACTACCGAATCGACGAGCGATTACCGGAATCGGCTTCACTTCGTCTAGGATTACTGGAATCGATTCTAGTTTTGTTATGAATGTGAACTCAATATTATTATTATCATTTATTTTTGCATGTATTTACAAACATTATCATTGATCTTTTATGGAATAATGCAATATCGTCTTTACATTATATTTTTCAGGACATTGCTAACAGAGGATTGTTTGAAATGACGGATAACAATGGGCCAGTTTAGTCTTTCTTTATGTTTGCAAAACTCAATTCTTGATTTCATAAAGTAGTCGATTTATAATTACATGCAATAATTTTTATTTGAATCTTTATTAAACAATACAAACCTTATAAAATATTCACATGAAATCAATGTTTTACCAGGCAGTTACTTGACAGTTCATGGTCATTCTGGAGTATCAAATCAATTGTCGTCATTTGCGTTATTGGTGCACCATAAAAAATATTACAAAGATTGCGAATAAGTCAATCGTTGAAACATAGATTATTTAGTCTTAAATAGTAAACAAATCATCTATACCCGTAAAGTAATAAAACAGTGAGATATGGATGTTAATAACTATATACGCACAGATGATACTGTCACTTTATTGGAAGTAAACGAGCTGTATATTGGGAGCTGTGTATTGGGAAGTGTGATATACTACAAAACAGTGGGGTGCCAATATACGGTATGCTGATATATTTCATAGTGGGAGGGTCTGTCTGTTACAGAAAGCGTGTTGTTTCGGGGAATGATTACCGGAATCGGCCTGTAATTTTGTTATTTATGAACTTTTAAAAAAATATCTTGCATCTTTTATAAAATATAAACAATGTTAATGACATGTAAAAATATTTTTATAAATAAAAATCGCTAACGATTAATTAAGCAACATACTTAAGATCAGCTAGTTACTGTCATACTGCCGGAATCGAGGAATGATTACCGGAATCGGCTTGTAATTTTGTTATTCGTGAATTTTTAACTTTTATAAAATATAGACAATTAATGACATGTAATAAGATTTTTTTTTATAAAAAAACACATTTGATTCATTAAAACAAGAGATTTAATTATGATCAGCAAGTTACTGTCATCTGGGACATACGATATATCGTATGTTCCAGCTGTCATACTGCTGGAATCGGGGAATTATTACCGGAATCGGCCAGTTATTTTATTTATGAACTTTTTAATAATTATTTAAATACAAACAATATGAATGACATGTACAAAGATTTTTATAAACAAAATCACGCTTTATTAATTAAACTAGATCAGCAAGTTACTGAACTTACTGTCATACTGTCGGAAGGATTGTTATTCGGGTAGTTTGGCAGTAGCTCGCCGATATTAGATCTCTTGTTAAATTAATCAAAAGCGATTTTATTTACATTTCATTGATATTGTATAAAGATGCAAGAACCTTATTTTTTTTTAATCTTCATTAATAACCAAATTATACGTTGATTTCGGTAATCCTTCGCCGATTCCGACAGTATGGCAATAACTCGCCGATATTAAATATCTTGTTTAATTAATCATTTATCAATGAGATTTTATTTACAAAAATCTGATTACATATCATTGATATTGTTTATATTTAATCAAAGATGAAAAAATATATATACATCACATTAAAAAAAATAGTGTGTGTTTATTTGGGATGTTCGCGGAAAAATGTCATTATTAATTCAGTGTCATAAGCCAGAGACATAGATGACTACAATGTATATATCATAGTCCTTAACTTTAAAGGATCTTCTTCCATTTTTTATTAATAATTAAATGGGTCAAAACGGTTAGATATTATGCTAAACTTTGAAAAAGAATCTTTAGATCTATACAGGGTGTTTATATTGTTGTTTTTTGTTTTTTACATTGACTAAATCTTAAGTCTTTAAAAAATTATGAAGTTCAATAAATCCTATGACTTAATTCATCTACAGCTTGCTGAACAAACAGGCATTCTCTAACATAGTCTCTCCCCCTATGAAATATATCAGCATACCGTAATATTGGCACCCCACTGTTTTTGTAGTATATCACACTTCCCAATACACAGCTCCCAATATCCAGCTCGTTTACTTCCAATAAAGGTGACAGTATCATCTGTGCGTATATAGTTAACATCCATATCTCACTGTTTTATACGTTTACGGGTATAGATGATTTGTTTACTATTTAAGACTAAATAATCTATGTTTCAACGATTGACTTATTCGCAATCTTTGTAATATTTTTTTGGTGCACCAATAACGCAAATGACGACAATTTATTTGATACTCCAGAATGACCATGAACTGTCAAGTAACTGCCTGGTAAAACATTGATTTCAAAATGTAATATTATTGCATGTAATTATAAATCGGGGACTTTATTTATGGAAATCAAGGAATTGAGTTTTGGCAAACATAAAGAAAGACAAAAACTGGGACCTATTGTTATCCGTCATTTCAAACAAATCCTCTTGTTAGCAATGTCCTGAAAATATAACTCGTAATGACGATATTGCATTATTCCATAAAAGATGCAATGATAATGTTTGTAAATACATGCAAAAATAAATGATAATAATAATATTGAGTTCACATTCATAAACAAAATTAGAATCGATTCCAGTAATCCTAGACGAAGTGAAGCCGATTCCGGTAATCGCTCGTCGATTTCTGGTAGTATGGAAGAAATCATAGATCACCTTGTTTATTATGTAATAGGCAATTGCAATAAAATATTTTCAAAATATCATTTGAATTGTTTGTATGGCAAAGATATTTTTAAAAACGCTGAAATATAACAAAAAAACAGAGACTAATTCCGGTATTTACCTGTTTATTCAGGCACTGTGATAGTAATTAGTCTATCTTAAGATATCTAGTTTATAGTAAAAAAGTGATCTTTATTTCTCAAAAAAAATCTTCGTATATCAATGATATTATTTGCATTCATAAAATAACATAAAAATAACTATATTACAGGCTGATCCCGCCCATCCTTCCCATATATCGACAAGAATGACAGTAATTTGCCGATCTAGGTCTCTTGTTTTATTAATCAAAAGCGAATTTATTTACAAAAATGAATTATCGTTGAAAATGTTTATATTTTATAAAAACATGCAAAAGAAAAATATTCAAAAAAAATCACAAATAACCAAATTACAGGTCGATTCCCGGTAATCTATCGCCTATTTCCGACAGGTTTCCCGTTTTTTGCCGATCTTCAATATTAATCTTTTTATTATTATAAACAGCAATTTTTCATGAATCTTTTTGCTTCTTATTTAATACCTGATATTTCAATAAACATTATGGAGAAATCTTTTAAATTGTTTGTATTTAATAAAATAAAGTCAAGGTTATTTTTTAAACGTTGAAATATTGGTGGGGGAAAACAGACCCGATTCCGGTAATTGTCCGATAGCCCTGGCACTGCATAATATAATTATGCGATATGGCAGTAATTCGCCGACCTTAGACCTCTAGCTTATTATTTAATAAGGATTCTTCATTTACAGAAAATCTTTTTAATATCTATTATATTGTTTGCATTTTTTTCTTGCAAAGTCATAAATTACAATAATACAGGGCGATTCCGGGTAATCATTCGGCTATTTCGGGCTGTATGACAGTATATGTAGACTCGCCGATCTTCGATCTCTTGCTTTATTAACCAAAGGCGAAATTGAAATTTACAAAATAAAAGAATGAAAGAAACTTTTAAATATCATTCATAATATTTATATTTTATAAGACGAATATTAACAATGCAACAGAAACGTTAAAAAATGTACAATAGACTAAATTATACGTCGATTCCGAGTAATCCTTCGCCGATTCCGACAGTATGGCAGTAAACTCGCCGATATTAAATATCTTGTTTAATTAATAAAAAGTGATTTTATTGACAATAATCTGATTACATATCATTGCTATTGTTTATTTAATATCAAGGGTGCAAACATTTTGTTTAAAGTATAAAGATAAGCAAATTACAGGCCGATTTCGGTAATCCCTTTGCCGATTCCGGCAGTTTGCCCCCGTTTTCGCTGATCATAAATATTTGTTTTATTTTTATTTTTAAAAAAGCGATTTTTTTTCACAATCTCTAGGAAGGGTTAATGAATAATATTTAGGTTTTTTATAAAACATGGAAAAAGGAACATTAAAAAGTTGCATAAACAACGAAATAACAGGCCGATTCCGGACACGGGCAGTTTGGCAGTAGTAGCTCGCCGAATATTAGATCTCTTGTTAAATTAATCAAAATCGATTTTATTTATAAAAATCTTTTCATAAATCATTGATATTTGTTTATATTTATAAAATTGCAAGAAAAAACTTAAAAAAGTTTAAATTATTACAAAGTTACAGGTCGATTCCGGTAATTCACCGCCGATTCCGGTAATTCGGCCGATTCCGGTAAGTCGTGTAACCCGTTAGAAAGAGAGAGAAATAAAACAAGGATAGGTACACCAAATCATACTTAAATCAAATATGCAAACACATTTCTTATAAACCAGTAGAAATTATAGGACTTTCTTATGTATATTTCTTGTCAATAACCCAAAAAGAATCTATCAGGGGGACGGATGTTACATTTTTGGGGGGACGGAGATAATGTTTCAAGCTCATATTATACTCGTTTTAAATTTTAATGAGAATAATTTCATAAAAGTATATAAAAACGTTAAATGTAAAATAATTGAATAAATTTATGATATTTGCGTTTCACAATTTATCTGAAATTTGAATGAACATTTACAAAATAACTTAAAAAACATTGCTAATTAAATAAAAGAATCTTTGTTTCCAAATAATGCATTAACGTTAAAAGATTATCAACGTTTCCTTTCTATACATATTATTTACAAAATTTGTAAAAAGATATAAGATACATGATACAGTGTGAAGTAAATAAGTTTTCAGAATGAAACGTATGCAAGCTTATTGAAGCTTATAGAATTTCTCATTACTAAATACATAAATTATACACAATTAAAAATTTTCATTAAAAATTATAAGATTTTAAATTGCTGCAATTAAGTTCTATCGATTTGATGAAATTTTAAGTAAATTAATGGGGAATGTTAGCAGCATTATCAAAAGATTTCATTATGATTCAGTATCATAATCTCATTATTTCTAACTTTTAATAATTCTCTGTGTATATATTTCAGTGTACATGAACTGCTTAACTTAATGAACTAATTTGTCATTCAATAAAATTTATAGGTGCAAAATAATTTGCGAAGGGTTTATTTACAGAATAATTTTCACAATTATTCCAACTTTTTCATTACAGGAATCCTTACCCTATCCTTTACTTACAAGTTTCTTTCACTTTATTAACAATAATTAAATGGGTCAAATTGTATGAAAATGGTAATACCCCCCACTGTTTTTAAGCATAATAATTATATCACCCTAAGGGCTTAATTGGCACCCCTACTGTTTTGTAATATATCACACTTCCAAATATACAATCTACGCAGCTCCCAATATACAGCTCTAAACTTCCAATAAAGTGCCAGCCCCTTCTGTGTGTATAGAGTTAGGATCCATATCCCACTGTTTTATGAGGGGCTGGGATACATGGTTTGTTGGTTTGTTAACTATTTAAGGCTAAAGAATTTATGTTTTAACAATTGACCAATTTTAATCACAAAGATACTTTTAACATCTCTATCGTTTGCACCTCTTTCTATATAATTATCCTGTTATGGATTTTGTGTTTGTTTCTTCTATTTTTTTTAAATGGTATTTTATTTGTTGTGTGAAACATTCCTATACAGTTGCAAAGCTTACTACTTCTCTATCATGCATCATAAGAACAAGATAAGTTTCGTACTACTGTAAAAAGAATTTTTAGTTCAATTCTGTAACATCCGTCCCCTTCTGTACCCTTAGTTTATAAACACAGAATAACAAAAGATTATATTTGTTATAAATTCATATAAGCTTAAATATCATCTTAATAAACTCATAGGTCCACTTGATGTTAAAAATTAAAATATAAATTTTTATTTCAAAGTAAATAATTTTGTTTTCAGAGCAAAAAATACTGATTTTTTTTTCAAAATTAAGGAATTTAGTGTTCATAAATACTTTTTATTATAAATACATCATTTCAGTGCTTTATTTCTGTTACTTCTTCATTTTTCATTGTAACTTTGGTGCTTTAGTGTAAAATTTGCTTTTCAGTTACAGTTTATGTATTAATTAATTAATCAACATAGTGTAAAACCAGAGAGTTCATGAACTGATCATCAACAAGAGTTGGCAAACAAACGTACAGTGAGGAAAATAATGCAAGGAAACCTAATACTCGCTTACTCAAGTTTACTGTTGTCAATATTGAAATTCTTAAACTATGTTTCACACAAAAATATTCCCTATTTTTTTGGGTACTTAAAGATGGTTCAAGCAAATTGCTTTTAAAAAATTATACATACCTTGGAAACTCTATTTCATGTGAGTCCCACTCCAATCCATAAAATCTCTTCAATTATTGATCTTTACTGAAATATTTTTTGTATTTCAGTCTGAATCCCCGTTTTGAAGTCATAGCTGTCTGTCACTTGAAGTATTTACTGTGATAAGACTATAAGACATTTGAGCCACTACATCTTTCTGAAAAATTAAGGCCAGACTAGATCTATAGATATCTAAATCAAAGTATTAAAAAAAGAACAATATGACAAAAAAATGGATTCGTTTTAATTTAAATATTTTGATATTAGATCTATATTGCAATTTTTCTTTAGGGATTCTTATTTCACTATAATTTTCATGAATAACAAGATTAAACATATTTTAGGTAAAATTAATGGGAAAAACTCACCAATTCTATTTATAAAAAAATCTACTTGTAAATAAATGACAAAATTAAAAAAATTATCAGAATCTATATATATATATGTATAGTAGTTAGTAAATTTACTCACCTAGTCTTTAAGAAACAACCCGCAAGTCTACAGCACCTCTTGTAAGATCACATTAATTTACCCGTTTAATCCTCAGCTTTGCGTGTCTTTAAACTACACAGGCACACGCTCGAAGTTCAAAGAGTTTTGAACAGCGGCAACGGACAAATCTTTACGCTTACACGGGGGAGTCAGGTACTCCGTATGCAAGACACAATTTTCGTGACAGCATTTTCGTTTATCTGTGACTTAAAATATCTTTTGTCCCAGGTTTTAGAGAATAATTAAATTATCCTTTCCATCAATTATGAATAATTGAAATGTTGATTCATCAGAAATATCATTAAAACGTTTACACACTGTCATCGGACTGGACACCCCTTCAATGGCGTGAAAATGAAGTCGTCCAATTTTGCGTCATCAACTGCGTTGACCCCGTTGTGTGATTCCCTCTGTGTATTCGGTCATCAAAAAAGATTATGTGTCGGAGAAAACAAACTTCAGAAGGATATTTGTGATGTGGAAGGGGAAATGAACGAACACAGATACATTTTGTAGCTTTTGGTGAGTTTTTTTTGTTGTTAGAATCTAGTCTACAGTACAGTAACTAAGAAAAATCAGGCTGGAAATGAAGAACTTTGAAGACTTTATTGAAACTGGTTCTTGAAAATTTTCTAACTTTGAAATATCTGGGTAGATTTTGCTTATATTTCTCCAAGTCAGTAAAATCTGTGTCAAAATATTTTCAAAGTGCAAATATTCCTGCCTCCACCACGTCTTTTACCAAAATGAAGACCATGTCAGGGTAGAAAAAACTTGAATTATACCATGTGAGATTTCTTGAAAATTCAGGGTCCATGTCTATTTCACCCTGATTTTGCCAATTCTGGTTCAAAACAGGCCTGAATCGGTCCTGTTTTTCATAAAGCCATGCTGATTTTTCGTACAGGTAGTGACGGTCCGCCCTGTCCGAAAATATGGTCCGACTAGTCTCGAGTCACGGTCCGCCCTGTCTCGAGTCAAGGTCTGGCCTGTCCTGCAGGCCCGCCGCCCCCCCCCCCCCAGCCCAACAAATTGTGCGCTTTAGGGCTTTTTCTTATATAGATGATGGTCGCCCTTGACACATCTATTTGAAATTTCAGATTATAAAATCGGTCTGTCTTTGCAGTCGAAATATTGAGACTACCCCCCCCCCTCCGTCCCTACCATTTCAACATTTCCATAGAGCCTAGCTATTCATAACAACAACAACATGACACTATTGTTGTAGTTTTAGCAAGGCACCTGGTTAAGGTTTGATTTAATGATTGAGTTTGTATGAGAATTGAGACCTCATTTGTTGTCATTATTTATTACTATAAATCTGTTGGGGCTAGACTGTGTATCAGTCTGGGAGATTTTAGTTTGGTATCTCTGTCAACGGGTACCTGCATAAATAATGGACAAGAGGTCTGCAATTGTGTTTAGGGAACTCAATCATTGGTTACCATCATAAATATTCCAGGGATCAGTCTGTTTGTTTCTGGTACAGTTACTTGATCAACACTTGTCGTCATAAATATAGAAGGCTTAAATTTGTCAATTAACACTAAGGTAACCTCCAAATATGGAAAGTCAAAGTATTTCATATAAATACTGGGACAAGATTTTCTGGGGTAGTTAACATTCAAGATTCTAGATTGAAGGTTGAAGAATAAGATTCAAAATGCAAGAGTGAGATTGTAAGAGCTAGAGTCGGGATAGGGATTTTTGACAGTTAATTCTCAGTGACTTTATCAACCATGTGTGAGGAAGAAAAACTCTGTAACTTTAATTATTAATTGTAGAGTAGAAATTTAGAACATTTTTATAACAAATAAACAGTGAAATGAAATTAAGAACAGTTATTGTGTATATTTTATGTGGAATTATGGAAGTAGTAGAAATTATAATTACAAGAGAGAAGAATTTATAACACTATTACACAATTTTCATTACACCAATTTTTAAGTACACCAGTTCGATCTACATTTCAAAGGAGGTATAGTGAAAGTTGCTTAGTAGAATCTAGTGTCAGTTTAATATTGATACTAGATTCTAAATGGCATTGCGGAAATTGACTTTTATTTATATTCCTGGGGTAATAACAATCACTGGAGAGATGGGGGTAGTGGTAGGGGATAATATCAGGACACCCATGTAATGTTCACTAAGAAAAGATCAGGATCAATTGATCCTGATTTTATTTTCATTGTTTTATAAAACAAAAATTAATAGTATTGGTGCTAGAATGAAATGGTACTTATTCAAAATGTAAATTTTTGCTGATTTGCAAAGAAACAAACCTATTTTGGCATAAAATGAACAAATAACAAATCAAAATCAGAAATAATCAGATCAAAATAAGGATCAATTTTAGGATCAAGATCAATATAAAATAATAAAATGCCAATATCTTGCAAAAATAACAATTAGTTTATTCTAAAATTCCATAAACATTATTTTAAGTCCAATTTTATCAATTAATATTAAATATATCTAATCTATGTGGATAAACAATGGAAAATATTTGAGTTCTTGAATTTGATCCTGATCTTGACCCTGATCCTAAAATCTTTGTGAACACGGGGCCTGGGATCAAAAACAATTTTCAGAGTTGCTTCAAATTTCTTCTCGTCCTGCAATATACTATGCTACCAGTGGGTTAATATGAAATCAAATTCCTATCATTGAAAATGGAATTTACCCACACATTTTATAAAATTTTCAAATTTAAGTTCAGAATCAATATAGAACATTGTCAGGCACATGCAGGTCGCACATTGTAACCAAGTTAGAATTAACATTACAGAGCTTTATAAAGTGCAAAATTTATACATAACCTAAAACCAAGCTTTGTTTCCAGTTTTCAATTGTTAAATGTAAACAAATAGATTATGATAATTCAAGTGGTCTAGCACATTGGCAAATTTCCACCCGTCAAGTTCGGGACAAGCTCCTGCCTCAGTCCTTCTCGTAAATACCAGCAGACAAGTGGACTTTTTTATCCCTGGCAGTCATCAAATTTAGCACTGGCCCGGTGGCCCATGGCCAGTGAAAATTTGTTTGGGCCAGTCTGAGTGTAAATATTAGAGAAAATGTAGTTAAATATATAGTAGGATAAATTCAAATCTAGAATTCGGGCCAGTAAATTCAAAACCATAAATTCAATGACTGCCCTGGACATAAGAAGATTACCGTTTATGAAAGAATTAAGTTGAAATAGATTTATTAATTATAAAAGAAACATGCATTTATTGTTGATAAAAAAAGCATCTGATATTAGATCAACTACCTGGAAAAAGAAAAAAAAAACTAAATCAAACTAATTCAGGGCTGTCTGAGTTTGGTTGTATAGGCCAGTAAAAGTAAAGATACACCTAGAACTAATTGCAAAAGAATTCTTTTACCTAATTTTGGTGAAAAATTGTTGTTTTGTAACATTTATAATTTTTTTAGTTAACCCTTTCCCCCATGAGCATATTGTGAAAAATGGCCATTTTCACAGAAAAGCCTCCTCTTACAAGTTCAAACTGCTATGAAACTATGAAAAATGCTTCAATACTAATCAAACTTGGCACAAATGTTGACTGGACCATTGCCTTTGTAACGACATGCTCTGTCTTAAATTTCCTGTTACCATGGCAACGAGGGGACATCTCAAAATTGCCAAAAATCACTATTTTGCCTCAATTTTTTCCATCAAAATTTATTTCAAAGTGCTGCAACTTCTCAAGGGATTGAGATAGAGTCAAAGGCTTTTCAGCGTTGGTTACACGTTACCTTATGATCGACCTGGGGTCATTTTAAGCCTCTCACAAGTCCAAAATTTTCTTGGCGATGAGGGGGACTCAGCCTCCCTTCAAACCCCCCAAACAGAAGGGGGCACATCCCCCTTCTGGCAACCCCCTGATGTATCTTTTGGATGGGGGGCGGCGCCGAAAAAGTGCTCACTTTTATTAGCAACATTTCTCAAACAAAAACATGTGTTTGGGGCCCAAATAGGACATTTTTTCACTATTTCAGGCCTAAAAAAAGGGGGGTTCGAAAGTGCGTTGTTTCGCGTATATATGTGGTAAAGGGTTAAAAAGATAAAATCGGTTTTATGTAATGATTTTTTCCGTTTTAAAACTTGCTCTGACTACGCTACTATACCAGTAGTTCTAGGTTGACCCCCAAATTAGGGTATATTGTCTAGACTAGTAGTCTGGTTTTAGTTGTCCCCAACCATACACAGATATTGACCTTTCATTCAGGTGTTTTAGATTTTGTTTTAATTTTAACAATAATGTTTTAATCTTCAGACTCATAATGACCTTTTAGGTTTATACACTTTTGATACATGTAGTTTATTTATTTATAAATGTGCCTCACAATTATAGATTTCTAATGATTTCTCCCAGATCCAGATTTATCACCCCAAAAATGTTTCACTTTAAAAGTGGAAAATGTTTAAAACTGATTTTTCCCCTTGATAGGGATGAACAACAGCTCAAGATATACAGCCTAATTTGTTAAATTAAATTCATCCCAAAACTCAATTAATTGAAATCTCAATCTTCAATATGCTAATTGCTACACAGACCACTGTTGTCACAAGTTTATTCAACCAAAATTTTGATAAAAAATAAATAATTATATAAATGAATGATTACTTTTTGCTATTTAAATTGATTATTTGATTGCAAATAATGAGGTTGATGTGTACTAAAATTGTCCAAATTATGTTCAGAAAATAAAGTGATGATGGGGACTGCCACCCTCGATCAAAACCCCCAAACAGAAGGGGGCACATACCCCTTCTGGCAACCCCCTGATGTATCTTTTGGATCAGGGGGGTGGGTGGCGCCGAAAAAGTGGTCACTTTTTTAAACAGTATTTCTCAAACAAAACAAGTGTTTGGGCCCTAAATAAGGCATTTTTTTCACCATTTGAGACAACAAAAGGGTGGGGGGGGCTTAGAATAGAAAGGTGTATATATCTGGTAATGGGTTAAATTATAGCTGCCATTTTTTTCAAATACATTGTACACATGTATGTCTGACTGTGCCCTAATGGTTCTAATGGATGACAATTGACATAGAAAATTTTACTGGCTTGACTTAAATTCTATTACACTATAATATAAAGCATATATTCTGAGTAATACAAAAAACATGTACATGTAGTTAGAATATCAAGCTTATGTGGAAACTGTAACAGCTAGTTTAATTGCTTAGAAATTTTTTGCCCTTAGGGTCAAAGTTGAAAATTCCCTACAAGAATTCGTAAATTGAAAGGTAAAAAAAATCAGTAATGGCAGAGCTTTTCCATATTGTTAAGTGATATGTGATGAAAAAACAAATCTAACCACATGACCCATATTGCCATATTCGTACCCAGTATATTGTTTACTCCTGAACATTTATATAATTTATGTACTATGAGTTTTCTAATATTCAAATAGGAAAACAAGTTGACTCATTAGATTTAAGTGTCTTATTGTTTGTAAAACATGGTTTAAAAGTGTATATTATGCATAGTACTAATGTCTCCCTGGATTAGAAAATTCACCACGAATGCTTGGTACATATTATGTTAAATTCTCAATTTGAGTGCATGTGATACATTTTTTCCCCATTTGTTTGGTACTGGCACCATTAAGAAAGTAGGGGGGGGGGGAATGATGACACTGGGACCAGTGACTTTTCATAGCAATCAGTGACAGCCATACCCGGGTGTAGATTTTCCAAGATTTTTGGCTCAAAATCCTTGGGAAAAAACCTCGGAGTATTGGAACTAGAAAATGCAAAACTTTGCTATTAAAAAAACCTTGGGAAAATAGGGAGAGGGTGATAAACCTTGTAAAAAATTTCCGAGTTTTTTTTTAAAAAAACCTCGTAAAAAGTATGACCTCGGAGTATTGGAACGATTTCCAAGGATTTCAGAATAAAAACCTCGTAAAATAATTTCCGAGGATTTTGTTTAGAAAACCTTGGAAAATGAGTGACCTCGGAGTATTGGAACGATTTCCAAGGATTTTTAAAGTGTTTCCGTGGTTTGTTTTCCAAGGTTTTTAAATGAAAACCTCGGAAAGTATCTCACAACTGGGAATACTGTTATATTTTCGAGGATTCTTACTTAAGGGCATCAGAGAATTTTCCAAGGTTTATTTGAGCAAAAACCTTGGAAATTTCTAGAATATCCATGGAAAATAAGAAAATATAACATCCAATGAAATATTCTGAAAAGAGCAATTATATTGTCCCTTTAAGGAATTAAGAAACTTTTTTGTAATAATACAGAGCAAAAAATGATCACATGACTCACCGAAACATTTAATGACAGTGTGAAGTAAATAGTAAATGCACTACAAATGAAAAGTTAAGTTAGAAGTCTTTAATGGTAAATATTACACTCAATGTTCAGTTATAATATTTTGGTATCCGGTTAAATTTTAATGTATTCAAATATCTATCTTTTGAATTCCCTGTTCACTCTTCATGATTTTAAATGTCCCTTAGTTTTTCCTCACCATCACAGGGTCACATGTGAAAATGTTCCAGGATACAATTCCTGAAATAAATAAAGTAAACATTTAATAAAGTACAGCCATTGAAAGAAGTTAGAAAAACAATTATATAAAAATACCACTGGGCGCTTCCCTCTCCATTGGGCGCTTCCCTCTCCATGTGGTCAGGATCAAAGACTTCAAACTACTTGCCTTACAACATTGTATTTTGACTCCTGAAGCCCGGATGG
>NW_026858128.1:0-44026 GCF_026571515.1 Ruditapes philippinarum
TACTTTTTCAATAGTATTTAATAATGCACACATTTATTAAAAAATAATGAATAGATTTATTTCCCCCGATATTTTGTTTAATTCAATCTTCATGCGTAACCCACACTTACCTGCTAGACACACTGGTGGCTACTACCAGCTTTCACGGAATCGATTTTTTACGATGACGTCATAACATGTCCGCCGCTAAGATAGAGTAGACAGTACAAATTTGAAATAAATCGCATGTATGCGTTAAGACAGGTACAATCTAATATTTTTTCTAGGAGAAGTTAGTACTAAAATTTATATTCTATTGATCTTTAGAGCAGGGCTCATCCGGAAGGGCGATTTAGGCGAAAACTTCGCCGTGTATATTCCAATTTCGCTCTTCCGATTGATCAAAGAGAAGTCAACATCGCCGATAAAATCTTAATTCCCAAATAGTAATTACTTAGCAATGTAAAGAGCAGAGATTGTATCCGCCCATATGACGACCGCTAATTATCATTATCCAATCAGAGCGTCGCTTTATACTACCCTTCTACCTGCGAAGCGATAGACCGCCTACTCTAAACAGTAAATAATGAGAGCATCGGCCCGAAACGGTGTGATAGTTTTGCGAGTTGAATACGGGATTTGGCGATAATTATACATTGTTTTTTCCCCGATTATCTAAACACGTGCAATCTTCCCTAATTGATATACACGATGCACTTCAATGGTGGGTTTTTACCCCGAGTAATGGCGATGTGCAATGGATTTTTCACGGCTATCACAAAACTGTTAGTCAATTAAAAATAATCAATTTCATTAATAGCCTGTTATTCTATTAAAAATAATCAATTTCATTAATAAATATGGCGCTCAGATTAAGATTTATCAATATTGTAAATTTTAAAAAGCATTATTTATAAAGATATTACCACGGATTTATATTACAAGGATCGGACACTTTCGTTTAACCTAAAGTCCCGTCGCGCGCATGCGCGGAATCGGATAAAGGTTGACAGAATGAGATGGCGGAACGTGTGGAGTACGAAATATGACAGATTTTCACCGGAGTATGTGGTGTTATTGCAGCTTTGTGAAAAATTATACACATATGAATGTATTGATACAGTATTATTTTGTGTCGCTAAAGTATTATTATATGAAAATATGCTGATAGAACGCTGCAACGCTTAGTTAAAAAGTACCTAATTTAAAAAAATATTCGCCTATTGTTTAGGCATACTCTCTACACTTCGCCGCCCTTTTACTTCAAGCACGAATTATTACCGCGATTCAGAATAAGATAATTATTTTTAACATGGTTTAATGATGGCATTGCAAAAAAATGTTTCTTGATCGCTAAAAAACTTTTAAAGAAATTCATGTTTGAAATGTGTCTTTATTTCTGTGAATTATTTCCAAATGATTTGTACATTTTTTATTTGACTACCTGTATATTAGTATAAATATAGTAAATATTCTACTAATAAGTGTATTAAATATATTTTCAGATCATTCTAGACAAGCATTCCTATATAGATGAATTCATTAGATTGGCAAGGAAGAAACTTTTATTGGCATAGAGAACAGCTGTTTTATAATATTATTTTTTATTTTGAAACATAATTTTTTCATAGATATCCTAAACAATTCACGTCAAATGATTTATTTATCACATGTTTATTTTCATTATTTTTCAGAGAAAGGACTATACAAATTTAGTTGTATATTTTCAATTTCATTTATAAATGTTAATAAAGAAAGTAGATTTACATTGTATTTAAATATATCCTCTTCAGAATCATTTTCATACCACATATGCCATGGACTGTAGTTAAAGACCGCGCATATACAAAATATACATTCAAATTATATTTGTTTTTGAAGATTGAGTGTTGCAATTATCACATGTAACCTTGTAATGAAAGTTTGGAAATAAAGTTTTTTAATTATCACTTACCCCCCTTCAAACGTAATTAAACTTGAAAGAAATATAAGCGATGTGTAAAAAATAATCAACAGTTACTTTTATTTCGCAAAATACTGACTCAAACTGTAAAGATTTTTATTGTTATTCTAGCGTTACATTAAAAAGTATAATAAATATCTTTCTACAGGCATTCAAATAAAAAGAATAATTAAAATATACGGATTAAAATATATACGAGTGACATTAAAAAGGCCGGAATCGAGACAGCCACACGAGAGAACTTTACTGTTACGATGATTGTCTACTTCACTGCACCGACATTTGAAAACAGATTTACAAAAAATAATAATGACTTAAATGATGAATGAAATTTAAATATTCTATGAATATGGCAATATTGACAATCTTGGCAATATTTTGTACTAAAAATGAATAAATTTTCTTCACGTGTAAAGGCCGCAATACATTACCCGTAAAACAATTGTGCGTTAATAAATTTGACTACATAACCCAATAAATCTTAAATATTGCATCTTTGATCATCTGTGAATAACTTACATCGGCTTCTTTTTTTGTTTTGAAACTGAAAGTATTATGGTACCGAAATAATAAATTTCAAATACCTGCTTTTTATATAAAAAATGTAAATTTACCGCGGATTTCGTCAAGTTAATTTTTTAACCGTCGTTGCGGACAGATAAACTGTACCTTTAAAAAATAAATTAGATATTTGAATTAACCAAATATTTTTCTTCAAAATAAACTTTAAATTTCCAAAATCGGATAATAAATGAAAAACCTATATGGTATTTTGTAAAGTAGGTATCCGTTGCGAACGGGCATTTACGCTTCGCGCCGGTAAATTATCGATCGATGTACCTTTATCGGATGCACGACAAGATATTTAAGCATTTATATAGGGTTAACTGGGAGTGTCCGATCCCTGTAATATAAATCCGTGATATTACCAAATATAACATTTCATGAAAATAAAGGGAGGTAATTAGAAATTAATTTTCTACAATTTGTCAGTCAAATTTTTCAATAAGAAGTGAATGTATGTAATTTTAGTGATAAAATATAATGTGCACAAATGTTTGCAGAACATATTTTACATATTCTTTGATGTTTGAAAATTGTTTTATAAGCATAATTATATGCATATAAATGTGACATTACAACATTCAGGACTTTGAAAGAAAATTCTGATACCAGAACAGAATAGAACAGATAATATTACTCAATATCCAATGTGACTTCATCTTCTTTTAACGGTGAGGAAAGTAAAGTAAAAAATATGAAATTGATTGTATCATATCTTTTCTTACACATTGTTATCAACAAATGTACATGGAAATATATAAACACATATTTTAAGAAAGCTTATAAATAGCTGATCAATAGATATCAAAAATAATTTTTATATTCATATTTGCAGCTCAAAAACATTTAGATGCCATTGCCAGATCTACTTCTAAATAATTAATCTACTTTTAATTAATACTACTATTAATTAATCTACTATTAATTAATAAACTGGAGAAATATTATAAGTGATGTTAATTGTGTTTACATTATAATTAAAGGATGTATAGCCATGCATGTAAATGCATAGCCATGCATGTTAATGCATACAATTTGGGTTGTTTCCCTTTTCCCTAATTTTCGTGAGGTCGTCACTTCTCCCTAAAATTTCCACCCAGGATGAGCCCTGTAGAGGTAATTGAAGTTACTTTCAGGTTTAAGCAGTAAAAATCAGTCCAAACTATCGATAGTGTTCCTGGTAGATTTTCCGTGCGAAAAAATGACAGTTAAAATTAGGCGTAACGGTTTGACAGTAAGAAAAAAAAGTCTGTAAAATGGGTCAAACCGTTCACGCCAAATTAATTAGGCTACTATATTTTGATGACGTCACAGGGTGAATCGGATTTCAAGAATCGATGGGTAAGCGTCCAGCTGAGCAAGACAGTCATGGTTGACATGTTCAGATGCTCTAATCTTTGAGCGATTGTTTTTAAAAGTAATTTAAAGTTTTTGAACTTTTAGATAATGAATTTATTTAACAAATGCACTAAATTAACTGTATGTATGTCTGATTTTTGTTGTGCAAGTGCAATTTTTCCAAATAAGAGTCACGAATCGAGGAGAGAAAAGCATAGTACACGACTCTATATTCTTAACGGTTCCCGCGAACGCGTCATACGAGGTCTCGCGTGGAACTTAAATGTCATGGCCGACTGTAGTCGGCTTAATTGATGTTTTACAGTTAAATAGGCAATTTTAATGATAGTATTCATATTTTGATACTTTAATTGGTATAGAACGATATTCAATTAATTATTTTATCGTAAAATAAATTGATATTATTGATTGGGTCAAGTGACTATTTGCAAGTGAAAAATAAGAATAAATCAACTTATGTTATTCTGGTTAGGTTTCGTAACGGGTCTAATCCAAAACTTTAATGCAGCATCAGATGAAAAACAAAAATGTTAAATAGCGGCTTATAAAGTTTTGGAAGCCAGAACTAGCGGACCCGTAGATTCTAGTCATCATGTAAACCTTCAATGGCTTCATAAAGGGGCGTGTTCAAGAGTTCGATCATAAAAATCAAATAGATCTGCATTAATGGTCATGCTTGAATGAATAGGGATCATAAAATTCCTAAAATAGTAAAAGAGAACGCATACATACTATGCATTTCAGGTCGAAATCGTAGTAAACCAAAACAAAAATGTTCATAACATTTGCAGACTATTACTTCCGCATTGTGCGCACGCATGTCAGTTGGACTAATGCAGGTTAACATCAATAGCCAATTTAAGCTACAGCTAAATAACATTATTCACAATAAAAAAAAATAGTTATGTTTTTTTCTCTTCTAATGTATTGTTATTTGTTAAATAATTAAGAAATAATTTGTCGGAATTGTCCGAGAAAAATTAAAATCATTCTATAAATCAATTATAAATTCATATCCAATGTACAATAGTGGTGTAGCTGGCTAAATGCCAAATACGTACATGCGTACACTTCATTTGGGAGGAGATAAATTAGAAAATCATTTCAATGCGAAAAATGGCTTAACAACTAGTGCTATCTAGCCTGCGGTCAGTTTACGCAATGTATGAAAAAGACCATATTTATTGTATTTGATTATAACAGGGCCTTTTAAATAGAAAGACCCTGGTTACAATGTACTATATATATTCTATTTTTACATAGTTATATAAAATTATTTATATGTTTATTATGTAGATATAGGTACCATGTTTCGTTTTTAAAAGTGATCAACTTTTGTATTAAACTCGCCTCACATGTAGCTTGAATACGAGCTCTTTCCGTTAAATATTACGAAATAATACATTTGCTTTAAAAAAAGTTGCAATTATTTTTAATTTAATGAATAAAAGAAAATTATGCAGACATTTTGATAATATCAACATGTCAAAGATATCACAAAAACAAAACAAAAAAAAAAAACATGTAAGTAAAGTAAGTAAATTTGTGGTATTATAAATGTGATTTCTATAAGTGACTGAAGTTTTATTTTCAGCGGAATTATAAATGTGATTTCTATAAGTGACTGAAGTTTTATTTTCAGCGGAATAGGGCACGTCCTTAATAAATTTGCTAAATTTTTCACATTGATTATAAATAACAGGCTGAAGAAATGGTCTGTAGAAAATGACAAAATTACGGATGCCCAGTTTGGGTTTAAAGCAGATTATAGCACTGTAGATGCTATTTTTATATTACATTCTTTGATTGAAAGGTTTATAAATGATAAGAAGAAACTATTTTGCTGTTTTATTGACTTTAAAAAAGCATATGATCTAATTGACAGGAATTGACAGGAACTGCCTATGGTATAAACTGATAAAATGTGGTATTGATGGCAAATTGTTTTCTGTAATATATTCAATGTATGAAGATGTTAAATTGTGTGTAAAACATGTAAATACGTTGTCTGAATTTTTCAGTAGTGAAATGGGTCTCTTTCAAGGTGAGATAACTTCACCAATAATGTTCAGTCTCTTTTTGAATGATTTAGAAAATTTTATTACAAGAAATTTAGATGATGGTATAACATTAGATCAAATATCGATTTATTTGCTATTATTTGCAGATGACGCCGTTATCTGTTCTGAATCTGCTCAAGGTTTTACAAAATTCCTTAAATAGTTTAGAAAAATATTGTAACAAATGGCATCTTACTGTTAACGTAGATAAGACTAAGATTGTTGTTTTTTAGAAAGGGCGGAGTTTTTAAATAAAAGTTATAAGTGGATATATGGGGGGGTTAAATATAGAAATTGTAAAGACTTTTAATTACCTAGGTATTGTTTTGTCTAGCGGAAGTTCGTTCATACCAGCGACCAACACACTAAAAGGCAAAGCACTACGGGCTATGAGCTCATTATTTAATGTAACACGAGATAACAAGTTCCATTGATAATTTTCAACTTTTTTGATGATAGTTTACCCAATTCAAAATTATATTTTGCGATTTTGGGTACCCCCCATCGGAAAATTTTGGAAAATTGACTAGAAATTTCGAAAATGGTTGTTAATGTAAAATTCAACAAATACTCTTTCACTGTTTGCAAAATAGGCGATTTCCATTTAATATTTCACGTCAGTAAAATTGTTAAATATTTTTTTAAAAATTTTACCAAAAAAAAAAAGCAATTTTATATTAAAAATTTTATTTTAATTTTCAAGGGTTGGGAAAAGAGTCAAATCTTTAAAATGTAAAATTGGGTTTTTAAATAAAAAAAACCTTTTGCAAAATGTGGATTTAATGATGTTGGATTTTTCCAACGTTAAGCTAAATATATTTTAAACCCTCCCAATGGGCGTTTTAAAAATTCTATATCACAAATTGGCATTCTAGTGTACATTTTGTTCTTCTTTGTATTTGTATAAACATATTAAAACCGATTTTAGCAGGTCTAAATACTGGATATTGTTGACTCTATGAAATTAAGAAATATATTAGCTAAACTTAGATTATCATCTCACAATTTATTAATAGAAACAGGTAGACACAATAATATTGATAGAAATGACCGGAAATGTTACTATTTGCAACAATAATGACATCGAAGATGAATATCACTTTTGTATTGATTTGTACTTTGTATGATTCTCTTAGGAAACAGTATATATCCAACTATTTTACAGGAACCCTAGCATGTTTAAATTTTTAGAATTGCTGAATTCAGAAAGGAAGTCAGTGTTAACAAAATTAGCTATATATTGTAATAAAGCTTTTAAATTGAGATTTGATTCATTGAATGCGGATAATGTTATATAAGACCACCTTGTTGTGTTGTATAAAGTTATATAAGGATTGTAAATAGTACATGTGTTTGTATTACACTCTCACTAGTTTTTTTCATTTTATTGATATGCGTTTACCATTTTTCATATTCATGCATGTATATATTTTATTGTATATGAACATGAGTGTATATGCCTTAATTCAAAATAAAAATATGTTTTATATATTAAAAAATTGATTTTGACTGAATTTAAGGTGATTCTGCTTTGTCAGCCATGTTTGTTTTCACTATTGGGTCAAAGTGAAAGTAGGACCAAAATTCATATAACAAAAAAAGTCACATTTGTTATATGATGAGCCATTTTGGCAAGTACACTTCCAGTTCTATGTTTTAAAGACTATTTTTAACAAAAATAAAAAATGATAACAATAAGAAATTTTCCTTGAATGTGCTACATTTCTGAAGACCAAAAACATTCTGTTGCAAATGTTTTATGCACATTTCATGAATGGCAAAATCCTTTTTAAAGTCTGTTTTAGTGCCTACAAAAGCTATTTTTTGCAGAAAATACAAAAAACTTTAAAAAATATAAACCTTAGGAAAGTAGTTTATCTGACCTTGAAAAAACATGGCCACCATGACATGTGTAAAAAAGTAGTACCATGAAAATAAACATCATTTACCTATCTCTTGTGTACATGACAAACAGACACACTTCACTGTTACACATAAAAAGGTTAGATTTTAAAGTTTGATGGTATTTTTATTTTAATAGTAGTTCATAAGGCTATAAATGATGATTGTTTTCTTGCACTACTTTTTTTACAAAAAATAACGGAGGCCATGTGCTTAGAAGGACATCAGATATGTATTTATTTGGAGTTAAGTTTTAAAAGATTTTTGTATTTGCTGAAAAAATAGCTTTTGTAGGCACTAAAACAGACTTAAAAAAGGATTTTGCCATTCATGAAATGTGCATAAAACTTTGCAACAGAATGTTTTTGGTCTTCAGAAATGTAGCACATTCAAGGTAAATTTTCTTATTGTTATCATTTTTATTTTTGTTTATATTTGTCCTTAAAATATAAACCTGGAAGTGTACTTTCAAATGCTTCATCATTTTACAATAAGAGCTTTGTTGTTATATGAATTTTGGCCTACTTTCACTTTGGACAGACTTTGTTAAAACAAACATGGCTGACAAAGCGGAATCACCTTAAATAAACAAAATATGTGTGCAAGCTCTGACAGTTATGGATATGAGACTTTCAAGTGCGATGTGTCGCATCAAGTGAGGGTCTGAAAATCAGTATGTTGCAAATTGTTTCAACAATGCATTTTGGAAGGATTATATTTTTCTTGTAAACATCAAATTGAAGTGAAATGACTCATTTTTTAACAATTTGAAAAAAAAAACCCACCGAAAATAGTAAAAATGCACAAAATTAAGTTGCTAGAACGTTTTACCCCAAGATATTACCTTATGTATTTCTTTCCGTAAATAATCTGCCAATTTTATCGTGGATGCGAACATGATCCTAAACCTCCCTTTGGCTAAAATAAAAAACCATTCACAGAATTTGATTTTGAATAAATAAAAGTTATAATATTTATTCAAATGCGAGAATTTGACACGGTGCTGGTGTCATAGGCAAGTGCGAAAGAAGCCCCCTCGAAAAATGTGATGGAAACTCACAACAACCATTCAAGAAGTGTAGAGAATTGTGGAATTATGCCGATTAATATTCATGCATATACTAAAAAAGAAATCTCCAAATGCATAGATACTACCGTAGGTTCTTCAGTAATCCAAGTAGTCTAAGTGTACTTTCGCTATATATTCTTTAGTTCCAACTTTATTTGTCATCCAAGAAAACGCTGTATTTCTTAAAAATTCTGTGCGTTAATTTTCAAAGAAGAAAAAAGTCGATACTATATTTAATTCCGTTCATAGTCGACTTCTATTTTTCAAAGTACTTCATAGAACCGCATAGTGACGTATTTAAGTGAGTGATTATAAGGCCAAATATAGCTTGACACTAGGTATGTTAGTATTCATCCGTAGCTGTTCTACAGAAATTAGAAACGTTCTCCTTTCGCTATCGCTCCCGTCCAAGTTTTTTATTTCTGTAGAACAGCACGAATGAACACTAACATATACACAAAATGTGCTATTTTCAAAAACTTCATCATCACTAATTATATTACTTTCAAGAGCAAATTTCAATGTTATTTTAAATTGTTTCCTAGATGTCAAATGTTTTTTTTGTTTTTTTTTTCAAAATAAAGTGTCTTTAATCTAGATTGTTTGATTTGCTTTTTGGTCATTGAGTACGTATTCTTCCTATTCTTTCGTTTTGATATGAACATCAAACTGTTAAATCGGCGAAATTTGAGAAAGATGTTCTTCTTGATAACATTCTCCGACTTTTGAAAAACAAGTTAAATCGGATAGTTAAAAAACTATTATTACCCTTTTCAGCTTAGTTTTTGTCGAGAGCTTTACAACGAAAGTATCGAGGACTCTCATTTAAATAAGAAAGACCAGCGTATATTATCTCCCTGGGTGTAATAAGTCTTTTATAAAATTGCTTTTTTAGGATTTAAGCAACATTTATGTGATATTAAATGCACATGAAACTGTATGATCGAATCATCCTTAAATGACTAAATCCGTGGAGCTTTAGAGGGCTTCGACCCCTGAAGCCCACCAAGGCTCTGTCCTGGACCTGCAAGAGGGCCTACGCGGCCCCCTTGACCTCCTGCGTGTACATTTGTGCGTATACTTAATATTGCCCTAGGTACGCCCCTGACAATGTAAAGGAAATTTTACTCGCCTCATATTTCTGAATTATGATGGTCACGATTGTTCATTTGTATGTATATATGCTTATTGTTAAAGATCCTGTAACACAATTTTTTCATGGTTTCATTTCATAAATATGATGCTCAAATTAAGATTTATCAATATTGTAAGTTCCAATAAGCATTATTTATAAAGATATTACCCAATTTAACATTTCATGTAAATAAAGGGAGGTAATTAGAAATACATTTTCTATGAATTCTAAGTCAATTTTCCAATAAGAAATGAATGCCTGTAATTTATTGATTAAATATAATGTGCAAAAATATTTGCAGTACACATTTTACATATTCTTCAATGTTTGAAAATTGTTTTATTTGCATAAATATGTACATATATAATTTTTTGCTAGTGTGGTATTCATACAGTAAAAATATCAATCACAAAACATACAGGATCTTTGTCGGTGTATTGGCTAGTGGCCTAAAACATCTTAATAAATGATTGAATCAAACATATAAGATACAACGGCTGTGAAACTTACTGGGCGATAGCTTGAATGTTTAGTTCTGTTCACTTTATTGTAGATTGGTGCAATGTTACGTTGTTTCCATTCTACCGGTATTTCATGCGTACCTGACCAATGATTGCGGAAACGACTTTCTATTACATGAGAAATTTACAGTAGTCTTTTATGCAGTTAGAAATTAACCCTCTTTAATTGTTGTAAAGATTCTCCTTAATTGGTACATTACTTATTGAGGTATTCATAACAAAATACCGAGCAGATTTGTTTAAAGGGCATTTCAGGTTTGTTATATGCACTTTCGGCTATACGTTCATTATGTTTCAGGGATTCAATACTCATACAATCTGATTACTGATTTAAGGTAAAAGGTTTCCAATTTTAGCCTTGTTACAGTGTCTATGTTTTTTCCTTATCATATGTTAGATATTTCTTGACAAACTTAGAACATCGGCCTTCCCTTTTAATGTTTTCGTTGAAATTTGTTTGTTTTTGGGGTTTATTAATATGGTTATGCTTAAATGTTGACTCATTAGAGTCCATAGATTTTTATAAGGTACTTCTAAAACATAATTGTCTTTTAAAAAGCATAGATAATCATTTACGTTTCATCAATTTTTATACTTTCTCAATTCGCTTCCTTGAGTCATATATAATTCTAGGTGTTTTCTTGTTAGTGACAGGTTTTTTTGTGTGTGACGAGACTGCTAAAAGTCCAGTAGACATGCAGATAGAGTTGAGTTTATTCAAAATATTTTTTTTTTTTGCATCGCTCAATTGTTACGATAATGTTTCCATGTATTTAATGTAATTATCGTGCATCATAATCATGTATAATAATTTAATCAAAAAATCAATCAAAAATTGACATCTCGTTCGGCTCTGACTCAAGTTGTTGGCCCTGGTAAAATGAAACGCATACCCAAACATGTTGAATTGGTTAAATATAATTGATATGAATTGAAAAGACTAAATGATAGTTTTCAGGACGATGGTATATCATAAGTGTCATATTGTGGGATTTCTTTTATATATTACATTTCATTTTGATCCGGATATAATACAGTATAGGAAAGCCCCACTGATATAACTAATATAATACTTATGATATTTACATATTTTTTTCTGTACCGGCAGCCAGTGTAATATTCTTATATTCTTGCTTGTCAGACAGGATTATCTACTGTTTACACCGGTGCTAGAATAATAATATCTATCATATGTGAGACATTTTTTCTTGCATATTCTGCAATATTATTTCATATTTAAAATGGTTAACCTCAATATGATACATGTTCATGGAAATTAAAGTCATTTCAGTCATAATTATTTCCTTAAAAAAGTGTATGAACTTACAACTTAAAAAACAACGGCGAAATGACGTCATCCTAAGTACATATTTCTCTTCTAAAACGACGTCATTTTAATGCGGCTCATTCAAAAAGTGCGCTAAAATGACGTTGCTGTTTGGCACGCGACTCATCTGGCACCCCCCCATGCCAGATGAAATTTCTGGCATGGGTAAAACTCACGGAAACGCCAGTCTGATATGCAAGAAAATCCTGCCTTACACACCCATGTAAGCCAAGTTGCGTGTTTTAAATGACGTCATTGCCGCGCGCCTTTTATGAATATGATGACGTCATTTTACCGTTATGAATGAAGTTGTAAAGTCATACGCTACTATAAGAAATTAGTGCGTAATGAGAATATCAGTTTTCGTAATTCCCTGTTTTGAAAATAATTGATATGTAATATGCAAGAAAGAGAATCAAACACTGACTGTCGGTACATACCGGAATATTTAGCTCTCGGGTAACTGTTTAGCGGAAACCCGACAGAGCCTCGATACCGCCGTAAACATTAGCCCTCGGGCAGCCAGTGTAAGATTCTTATAATCTGTAACAATTTTATGTAGCTAATATAGGCTATTGAAGTAATTTATACCGATTAATAAAGCACCTGCGTGCACTTCCGTTGCCCGGGTAAACAACATTTTGATAAGAAATTAATTAATGATATAATGTAACTGAAAATTTCACTTTTGAACCTAATAAAGAACGCAAGCTATTGCGTACAATAATAATCATGGCGACTGGACATATTTTACCGGGTTATGGCAACCCAGTTACGCGTTTAAGGAGAGCGCAATCGGCATATCCGATGGACAATAAAAAGTTACATGAATTAACTGCCAAACATGTTCCTGATATGGATCCAAGAACTTTAGACCACATAAGACAAAATGCAAGAAACATGTGGCTACGCCCCCGTTATGAACCGACAACATATAACACGTTTCATGCTGGTGACCAACTTGACGAACCAATAGAGTCGATTCCAACTGAACCACTGAGGCGTCATAAACCACATCCTAAACCGTGAGTACATGTCATCTGTTTCATTGCTTTGATTTAAGGTAAATAGATCAAGGGAACAAATATCTTGATCTCTTACATATCATTGTACTGGCATGCGAGCAGTTCCCGTACAGAAGCAGTACCCGTATTTTTCATTTAAACGCTTGATTTTTACTTGCATTCTTCAAAAAATCATTTCAAATTAAGCAGGTACATAAACAAGACAAAATCTAAGTGTCAGTTCGGTAGTACGTATAAAAAGTCTCATTTTAAATCGCTTTCACCTGTGCGTCGTCAAAACGTGACCTTGTTTTCTCTGGGGGATTCCGTCCTTGCGCGCATGCGCAAAAATACTTACACATGAGGCTTGTTAAAGGGTTTTCCACTAATACCACCTGTTTACAGATAAGTAGGCAATGTGATGAAAACTTGTTTAATTATCAGAATTTTGGCCAATATTACTATATAAAATAATTTTATGGCTTTGATGCGTAAAATATCATGCATACAAGCATACTATTGCATGTGAATGCATTGGGGTAACGGTACCGGGTAATAGATACCCGCGTTTAGTCTACGCTCTATTTCCTGAATTACATCTATTTATCTCTTAGATAATGGTCTGTTCAACAATTGTAAATGAAAAATAGGTCCAATATAATAAAATTATATAATTACAATGGGTTAGATTTTATGTACGGGAACTACTTCTCTTCATACAAAATAATGGATAATTTCGGTACCCCATTTGAGGCCTCATAAGTAAGGGTTATTCTATGTTTAGAACATGATGGAATTTCCATGATTTGTGTTACGAGCCGAATATTGATGTGTTACATTTAAATTTTGGTGAGTGATCGTAATAAAAAATAATGTTTAAGTAACTATGATTTTTGTACGGGAACTGCTCGCATGCCAGTACAGTATCTTAGGTTGTGAAGAACATACTTCAATATGAAAACATGTTCTAATCTCCATCCTAGCTGAAGCAACAGTACGCTCACCGCGGGTTTTGCTTTTTCCGCGATACCACTGCGGACAATTTTTTTTATCGCGGACAAACGCGGGGGTTCGTCCGCGATGAAAGCCTAATTTCCCGCGCGATCCCCGGTGTTCAGTTGTTTCCACCGCGGACAAAATTCTGACGATCGTTCTTCATTCGTCTATAAAATCATTCACCCATTTCCCGCGGGGGAACGCCATAGTCAGTTGGTCAGTATATATTAACCTCCAAAAAATAATAGACGTTTTATTATTTTTTAACATCATCTTTTTTACACAATGTCTTGAAAATTGACCACAATCTTCTCCTTAAATGTTATTATACGTTAAATTTTTTGAACGGAATTTGAAACCCATTAAAACAATAATAATTAGGCTGCTTTTTACAAATTATAAAATTACATTATTATCCTCAGAATTAATTTCAATGAAAACTTAATATAATAAATACAAGAAAGCAAAGACAATTACGTTCAATTGTATGTACTTAAAACTACTTGTTGTCTACAAATACTATTATTTCTATGAACAATAATATATTAAGATAAAAATAAAATGAAATATTTTTAACTTGAAAATTGATCGATGGAAGTTCTTAGAAAATAACTGCCATGTGCTTGTTTGCCTTATATACATGTATGTACATGCATTCTGTTCATAATAAAATAACAAAAAGTATAACGTCAAGCTTAACAAAATTCAGCAAAAAAAAATCTATAAAAAAATAAAAAAGAACAAAAAACAAACAAACTTCTAAAACAAAAATGAAAATAAACTTCAACAGTTGATACAAACTTCAAAACATATACATTACGCTCACACCTGTAATTAGATAAATCGAGAATATCATTTAATGTATATTTTGGTGAAATAAACGCTTTCTTTTAATGTTCCAAATAAAATATAAGACTTTATGATCAACATGCAAATAAACAGAAACAGTAAAACGCATCTGATAATTGAAAGAGACGTCCTGGAATAATGCCTGAATAAATTGTTGAGGGTTACGTTTTCAAAGTTTTTAAATATTAGAAACAAAAGCTGGCATATAAATTGTTGTAGTATCTTTTTCATAAATGTCATATGCCGAATCTTTCATTATTTGACTTCAAGTTTCTCACTACCATGAAGTTGCGACGACAATGATTTATCTTGATGTCGAATACATATTATACATTACCCAACACAAAAACAAGAAGAAGAACAAGAAATACACTGCATTTGTACATGTACTTTTATTACAACAAAAAAGAAAACAAAAAAACAAATTTTACATATAGTTATATGTACAGTACATGTTACAGTACGTACATATACTGATGTTTAAATACAGTAATTAATTTTTAAAAATTTAAGGTTTCCACCGCGTTGACCGGTGTTTGACCGCCGCGTTCCTCCGCAATTTACCGCTGCGTTCCGCGGGGGAGACGGTTTCAGTCGATGATTTATGTCCGCGGTGGTGAAAATTTTCTGTCCGCGGGGTCACGCGGACAATATCTGAGCAAATTTTCGTCCGCGGTAAACCTCATCCGCGGGGTCACGCGGGTTTTGCAAAAGCCGCACTGAGCGTACTGTACGTGAACTTGCAAATTGCAGTTGCATCCCTTGCAAAAACACATGTCTGATAATATCAAAAAGGTCAAAGGTCAACAGACTGTTATTTAATTTCAGACTATAATTACATGAGTAGTGTTACTAAAATGCTGTGTGCTCAGTAACTCTTGAATGGAAATCACAACAATACAATCATTATAGGCTTCTTAGTTGTACAATATTCCTGTAGTACTTGGATTTGCAGGAAACAGAAGCTGCCTAAATATCCTCACCAGAAATGTAAATTATAACATTCCCCCATTTTGAACCAAGTACATGTACTAGCTACTGTAACCCCTTCTTCTTATAATGGTCAAATCAAAATCGAGCCTCAGAATATTTTCTGAGGGACTGGCTATCAGGTCACCCTGTTAATCTATCTCTGCTTTAATAATATTTTACTGTGAATACTGTACTTTTACTTTTATTGTAACAACATTCACTTTTAATAACAAACTGCTCTCCAGTTGCTGGTATTTCTTAGCAAAATCCAGTTGTACTTGTAGTGGAAAGTCAGTCTAGACTATGCTATAACTTAAAGTAAGTTACACCACTCGAAGTATCATGTAAGGTGCCACATACACATAACATGGAGGTCATAGCTTTCATTCAGTAGTGTTAAGGGCACATGTTTCATTTTATCGCACAGTAAAATTGGGATGTCATAACAGAATATAACTGCGCTGACTGCCAATTTAATTTTGATTGCTGATCCATTATAGTCAATAATTTGATTATCTAAATGCAGTCTTCATTTGTATCATAATTTCTTTCTAGAGTCATTGTTTAAAATGCACCAATCAAATGTACACGCATGGCCTCAATCCTTAAAGCACTGAGGGGGATGGTTGTCGAAACACGCTTATATAAGGGAAAAGGTTAATAGCAGGAGCTGGTTGTAGTGAGGACTGCACATTTTGACTGTCCTTACATTGCTGAGCCTTCACCGGTTAAGGCTCTGAATATCCAAAAGTCAAAGTCCCTGCTTTTCCTCCAGTGTTTGGTAGTTATGTTTCAATTAACACAGGTTGTCTAATAATTACTGTATAAAACATTTCTTGAATGGAATATTAGAGACTTCAAGTAAAGTTAGATGATTATTATACACTTATTTATTAATCCTTTCAAAATGTCAATTTGTATGCATTCAGTCTTTTATAAGATCAACACTTAATATACCAGTCTTATTTTATTACCAGAATATATGCAAGAAACATATGAAATATTAGGCAGGTATGAAGGTAACAATGTTGTTTCACATTTTTTGACATATTTATTGTTTGCACAGCCTCAAAATTTTTCTAGAAGTTGAAGGTGTAATTGTGTCTGAGTATTATATGTTTAACAATTTACAAACTTTTATGTCATTAGGGGATTCAAGAATTGAAAAACAGTTTTATTCCATATATTGTACCTGCTTCCAACAGGATAATTTTAATATTATGACGAAAACAGTTTTTGTCTATAATATAATTGAGAATTTGCTTCTTTTTATCGTTTTATACATGTTAGATATATAAAAGCAGCCATTTAAAGGAACCCATATATATATAAAACAAAATGGTTATTTATGTAGTCACAAAGAAACATGTAGTCAGCTTGAAAAAAAATGCGGTCTTTTACACAATTTGGATTGTAATATTTTGGAGTTATGTGACCAAAAAAAAAAAAAAAATACATATTAAAAAGTATACCACCTAACCAAAAAACATTTAATTAATTTGGTTAGAAATTAATTCTAACCCAATTAATTAAATGTTTTTTTGGTTATATGTATAAATTTTATTATACATTAATTGTCTGGACTAGAAGTTCCTATACTTTGATTTTTACATCTATATATATATTGTTGCTAATGTCAGATTTATCGGATAGGACATGCAATTTAAAGGGAAATAAATTTTCAAAAAATATAAATTGATGTTGGTTCATAATCAATAGCTTTAATACATTAAATATTAATTACTTTAATATTAACTTTATATCCAAGTGTGACCATGTGAGAAAATATTATAACAAAACATGTTCTGTTTGTTTTACTGGCCTTATATTAACTTAATCATAATATCTAAATATTGATATAATGTTTAAGCAGAATAACAAGTCAACCAAGTGGTCACATTAATAATTATTGTACATTTTTATACAAAAAATTGTATATAAAATAATATGAAATTCTTGATACTTGTATAATCTATTAAGTTTTATTCAAATCTTCTAAAACGAAATATCTATATAGGTTTAGGATTTTATTCATGTCATTTGTTTGCTATTGTGACAACCTCAACACTTTGTTTACTTTATATCTTATTTTTATGGCTTGATCAACACTTTAAACTATAATAAACAGAAACATTTTAGATCAATTTTTGATATAATGTGAAACAAGTGATTGAAAAATACATCAACAATATAACACAGTATGCTGTGAATAGAATTTTTTCATAAAACCAATTAATGCATCCATGTGAATAGATATTGAACTGAGATGTATAAACATATTATACAACTGATGTATTTCACAACAAGCAATTAATGTAATATCAGTTGTATTGAATTTAGATGAAATGTATAAGCAACCTGGTTCGATATGCAATGATATTATTTATTGATACAATAATATTTCTTTAAGATAAAACATACAAGAATGCAACCTTTGATTTTTTTTCTGTATTTTATATACGGTAAATATAAGCTGGTAGACAATCAATAAGTGTCTCAAGTTTGATTTTATTGACATACTTTAGGCGCATCTGGAGACATGCTGTTTCAAAAATTGAAAATAACAATATGCATGTACCATTCTGAATGTAAAATGGTGAGAAAAATGTAAAATAAAAAAGAATCTTGGCAATGGAATGCAAACAGATGTCAATTTCCTTTAATGTATTTTTGGATGCAAGCAACAATCTAAATGACTGTATGATGTCACCAGTGTAGAAACCCTATCAGCCTTGTAACACATCATTGTAGGAGATGAGTACATTTGACTTTAATTATAAACTTTTGCAATACACCGCAAAACTATTGTACAGTAATCTCCTAAACTGCAATCTCAGCCCTTTTAAAATGTAATGTTTAGGGGTAAATTCAGCAAGGCGTTATAAGGGAATAATTTATCTAGACTGGTATAATTATGTTTGTGTTTTGCATTACGGTAAGTTAGTTAACAGATGCTGAAGAGACTATTAAATGTCTCTGGATGCTGTAAGTAGATGTATAACTATATAATTTATTGTGAGGGTATTAAAGATATATAATTGAGCCGCGTCATGACAAGACCAACATAATAGGTTTGCGACCACCATGGATCCAGACCAGCCTGCGCATGTGTGCAGTCTGATCAGGATCCATGCTGTTCGCTATCAGTTTCTCTACTTGTTATAGGATTTGTAAGCGAACAGCATGGATCCTGATCAGACTGCGCAGATGCGCAGGCTGGTCTGGATCCATGCTGGTCACAAACCCATTATGTTGGTTTTGTCATGACGGGGCTCATATGTAGATAGTTTGATGTGATTGAAGTCTGGCACATAATTGTGTGCAATAAGTTAGTTAGAATATACCAGCACCATTGCTTGTATTTTATTAAGTTTTCTAAAAATTCATATTTCAGTCTTTGCTATATTAATATTGTTTTTGATATTTATTGCACACTATATTTCTATCAATGTCCTTTATTGTACAGCTAATGCTATATTACTATTACATAATATTTCATATATTGATATTGAGGGAAATTATTTGATATTGGACTCAGACTTTAGACAGGCTTAAAATTTCAGTTGTAAATACTTATTAATTGTGTTTTAATGTCTTATAAGTTTATTGATCAAATAATAATTATAATTATTTTCTTTTAACATTTATCCTTCTTTAGATTATTATTAGATAAATATAGTGTGGTGTGAGGAATGAGTACCATGTTTTAATTTGAATATTTCTTAACTTTCTTATTAAACTAAATAATATCATTATACATGTATAAGTGTGTTTTTCAGTATAGATTTAATTTGTTTTGTTATATTGTTGTTTTTTTTTGCATGTACATTGTAAATTTATTATTACAATTTTCAGAATTTGCGTTGTTCATCTTATTATCTTTTTAATTTTTTTAAGGCACTTTTTGATAAAAACATACAATTTTGGATTTGTTTTTTGTATTGTGCTGCAAGCACACTACAATGGACTTTTTTAAGTAGAGAAATTTTAGCCAACTAGATTGCCTAATTCCATGTTTAACAGTCTATTAAATGCCAGTCAGGCTCTAATGACATTTACAATAACCTGTTTATACCTGAAGACACAAGCCTCTGTCACCAGTGTAGAGCCAGGCCAGTCTAGTCTGCATTTCTGTGTTATCTGAGATAGCTAAGTTTCTTGTTGTTGTTTTTTTGTATTTTGATATTGAAATGCCTTAAACTTTGAATGGAATGTTCTAAATTCAAAGCTGGACAAAGTTTTTACACAAATTCAACATGTTGAAGGTTAAGAATGACACTTTCTTTGAGGATCAAAATATAAAATTCACTTTTGGACTATCAAAATTATGACCAAATAGCACATTATTTGCTGACATTTATGTAGCATATTTTCAATGTAAGTACATGTAATTGTGTACAAGTAATTCCTCAACTATGTACTTGTATTTTACAGTGTGTTCCTGATCAATAGGTTACATTATGTACCAGGGTACCACAATCCTGATACTACCATGGGCAAACCTGTTTACAAAAGTTAGTATAATCATAATTCTTAGAAGAATAATGCTGTGAAATTTCTCTTTAGATAGATAAATGTGTCTTTCCCTGTCTTACAGAAAGCAACATTTAAACTATCATTTTATGTTTACTAAATTTATTTTCATTAAGTTACTTTGAAAAATATTTTAATATGTTAATGAAAATGAGCATATTATAAAGCCATATTTTATAATGGTTGATAAATGTATCAAACAGCATGCATTTTAGTATATATGATTAAAAAAAGGTATGTATGTATATAACTTTTGTTCAATGTCCATAGTCAGTGAATACTTAAGAAAAAGATGTGTAAATATTGTAGTTGATGACACATTTTCTGATGAAGAGCGTCAGTTAAGAAGACACCAGAGGGAGAAATATGTAGCAAGACCCAGAACACCAGCTGTTGATCAATACACTGAACCCTGGGTAAGACATTTTTCTTCAAAAAAACAGTCAAACAGAAACCTAAAAGTTTGCTCAACACTCATTACACTAAAACTGTCAAATGGAAGCCTTAAAGTTGGCTCAACACTCATATTACTTTAAAACAGTCAAAATGGAAACCTGAAATTTTGCTAAATACTTCATTTGATTATATGGCAGTATTAAATGCAAGTCAGTGTTTCATTTAAGATGGTTTGATTTAATGTTAAACTTATACAGCCATGCTTTGAACAAAATTAATGTTGAAAGACCATTGTAAAATGGTTCACTTAGTACAATAAAAAAACATACAGATAACTTAAGAATATTTTTCTGAAGATAAGTTATAGATAGTTATTATGAATAAATAAATATAAATACACCACACCTCAGCCTCTCTCATTAATTTTATAGTTAATTTTATTTTAGGCACAACTTACTGACGCAGTAGGACCAGTAGAAGCATGGGGTGCTCAAGCTTGGCTTAAAGTAGCTGATGAGGATCGTAAGTACTGTAGACTTCTATTTTCTATGTAAGAATAAAAGTACATTTTTCAGCAGTTTTGGAGTCATACCAGTATACTAAAAAGTGATAAATTGTAACAGTACATTTTGTACTTTTAAATTGCTGTCTTTGTAAATACTGAGCAAAAGGAAGAAAGTTGTTAAATTTGTTCACTCATTTGAATATGTTTTCAAAAAGGCTTAATTTAAACAGAGGTTGAGTGTTCAGGATTATTATGCCCCCGCCATAAAATGGCTGGGGCATATAGTGTTATCATGTTCCGTCCTTCCGTCATTCCATCATCATCAGTTCCCATTCATTATCTCCCCAACGGTATTTCACATTCAACTCAAATTTGACATATGGATATTGACATATGGATATGTCAAAGGAATGCGCAGGTCAAGTTCGAATTTGGTCATGGTTCAATGATTTTTGACAGAATTATGCCCCTTAATATGAAATTTTCAGTTTCCATTCATTATCTTTGCAACGGTATTTCACATTCAACTCAAATTTGACATAATTATAGATATGTCAAAGGAATGCACAGGTCAAGTTCGAATTTGGTCATGGTTCAATGATTTTTGGCAGAATTATGCCCCTTAATATGAAATTTTCAGTTTCCATTCATTATCTCCCCAACAGTATTTCACATTCAACTCAAATTTGACATATGGATATTGACATATGGATATGTCAAAGGAAAGCGCAGGTCAAGTTCAAATTTGGTCATGGTTCGATGATTTTTGGCACAGTTACTGTATGCTCCTTTCACTTTGAAAATAGTATGAAATTTTCAGTTTCTGTTCATTATCTCCCAACAGTGGTACACATTCAACTCAAATTTAATATATGGATACATCAAAGGAATGTGCAGGTCAAGTTCCAATTTGGTCATGGTTCGATGATTTTTGGCAGAGTTATGCCCCTTCCACTTTGTAAATAATATGAAATTTTCAGATATCGTTCATTATCTCCCCAACGGTATTACATATTCAACACAAATTTGACATATGAATATGTCAAATGAATGGGCAGATCAGGTTTGAATCTGGTTATGGTTTGATGATTTTTGGCAGAGTTATGCCCCTTAAACTTTGAAAAAAAATCAGAAATTTTTAGTTTCTGTTCATTATCTCCCCAGTGGTTGTACACATTCAACTCAAATTTGACATATAGATACATCTTAGGAATAAGCAGTTTATGTTTGAATTTGGTCATGGCTCAATGATTTTGGACAAAGTTATCTCTCTTGAATGTTGGAAACAAATTTTGAATTTTCATTTTCAGCACTCAATTACTTTTTTGGAAATGTCATCATTATTTTGAGTGTTCGTCAAATATGCACTATACAATTTACAAAAGGTTAACACTAAATTGTTTCAGTGCCTTGAACTTTGTATAAAAATGGTTTGTGTTTACACAGAATAATTTTAAGGGCTTTGAACTTAAAATGAAAAAAAAAAGTTTGTGCAAACAAATTTGGAATTAATATTACAACATCAGAAATTTTGGTTGCATGCGGGGGCATCCATGGTCAGTAACGACACATTTCTAGTTTACTAAAAACACTTGAACTGTTTTACATAAGAAACACTAGAAAACTATAAATTTGTTGAAATCTTCATTAACTATACCTTATATATAGGTATCCAATATTTTAGAAAAGTTGCAATCTCAAAAGTAAGGACAATAAGCTTTAGAATGCATATATCCATGAAATATAAATATACACTCTGAAAGCTTTTATTTTGTTTCTTTAAACTAATATGGCCTTGTTTATACAGCTATTATAGGATGTTATTTGATGTTTGTTCACAGTTAATTAACTGTTTTTGTTATAATTTATATAGATCAGCATGAGGTTGTCAATGCAATAAGAGACTACAAAGATAAAGAACTTTTTAACATTTCCAGGGTAAGTGGCTTCTTAATTGAGTTAATTAAACAAGTAATACTTTTTTTAGCAAAAATGAGAGGGCTCCTGTTCAGATTTTTTATAGTTTACATTATTTTTTAAAATCACAAAATGGTAAGGTATAAATTACAATAATATTTTACAATAATATATGCCCTGGTGATAGGGAAATATGACATTGAGCTCATATAACTTATAATGATTCCATTAAAATAATCACTGTGCATTTGTAGCTAATTAAGAATTATGTAGAGATTAATAAAGTAGTGCTGTTTTGTTAAAGTTACTAAGTTACTAAGATTTAGAAAAATTGGATACAAATTTAGCTTGTGCACATCCATTGAACTGATTGATATATTTATCTTACTTTGAACAGGTAATAAATTTTCTTGATACATTATATATTTTATCATGATCCTATCATTTAAGCAATTATTTTAATTTTCAAATATCACTAACTCATTGACATTTGTAATTTTAATATGTTCTTTGTTTATATTAGTATTATCAGTCAATAATGTAACTGCATGTACATGTATTGGAAATAACTTACACATTTATGTTCACATTTAATGGAGACTTGAAAACGGCTTTGGTATTTTTAAAACAGTATAGATTAAGAAATTACTTCTAATATGTTTTAAAAGCAGGTAAGTAAAAGTGGCAAACATTTTCCCTGTACATTGTATTTCTACATTTTACCATGTAAACATAATATTTGTGTGTTTGCCTTATTTTCAGATCATAATAAACAATATTTTGTTGGTTTATATTGATATACTTGTATTAGATTTCATCATCACTTTTTTATTTTGTTGCAACTTTTATTACATCTGGAACCAGATTTTCTAATATAGATATGTATAGAATTTCTGGGTGATATAATGATTGTTTTATACATGATGTAATGACATGTATATATTTTTTTATGATTTTAAAAGAGTTCAAAAGTTCCAATTGAAGGAGTGAAAGTTGAGGAGCATGCTAATGTTGAGAATAATGTTGAGGATATTAACATAAAAGCCAACAACCAAAGCAAAGCTGATCATATAGAGCACCAGAAAACTGCATCAAAACCTGATATAAATGTTCAACCTGGACACGGAAATCAGAAATTTCTGAACACTCTTGCACAAAGATTTGCATCAGCTAATATTGGAGAAAGAACCCAAACAAAGGATGATGATGTTGAAGCACTGCAAAGAACAGGGCAAACATCTGATAAGAAATGCCATACAAATGGAATACTACAAAAAAAGAAGTCAACATTCCCTTTAAAAGTTTCAACATCTGTAAAGAAGGGTGTAAAAACTTTAGATAAATCTGAGATAGACAAAATCATCTGCCATATAAACAACAAAGTATACCGTGGAGATAACAAAAATAATGACACTCTCACCGCACAGCAAAAAGTTTCATTCAAGAGTCCTGTACAAATATTCAGACCAAATTCTGCATATGTTAATAAATATCGGGGTAATGAAAGTGAAGTAAAGAGCAAAACAACAAGTGAGAGAAGTAAGGAAGACAGTGACCAGAGTAGTCCCCAACCTGATAATAGCAGCATGGTGTTGAACTCTCAGGTGATACATCTTGTGGCTAGATGGATCAATCCCATGTTAGTTTAGTTGTTAGTTCTGATGATTTTTTTTATGTACCCATCTTTCTTTTTAATTTGTTATTTATGGATTCATAGCTGTAGAATAGATATCAGAAACCAGTCTGAAAACTGAATAATCACATTGGTTGATTTTAATACAGTAAGTGAAGTTGACCAATCAGATGCTGAGGTTTGAGACTGGTCTTCTGTCTTTAGTTTTGTAACATAGGCCATTATAAATGTCTGAGCTAGTTTTGTAGATTTTATGTCTATATGTTCTCTGTCATTTATTTAAAACTGCATTAATTTCAAACAATATTTGAATCTTCAGTTTTTCCTCCTACTATATTGATATGAGAATTTATATTTTGAATATTTCATTTAATTTTCTATTTGTTAGAATTAATTTCCATTATGTATTCAGATACTCAGCTTATGAAATTTTTGTTTTAATACTTTTTAAAGGGTGAACACTTTCAAATCATTATATTTTACTTTATCTCTATCATCATACATTTTCATACAGTATAATTATTAATAGTAAGGTTGCTATCAGTTAAGGTGTTGTTTTGGATTTCTTTTAAGTTATTTGCTTAATTAAGCCTATTCAGTAAACTACAAGAAAAGTTCAAATTTTGTATATATAGGCTTCTGGACATTAGTGAAGTGCCTTTAAGACTCACAGTCATAATTTTCAGGTCAGCAAATTTAACAATCATCCAATGTCTACGAGATCATTAATGAATTTCTGACTTGTTTTCATTTGTTATTGTTACATTATTTTGGGTTTAATTTGATTTTGATTTATATATTCTCCTGTTACGTAGGATGTAAAGGCTTTATTCCTGTGCAATTTGCAATTTAGCTAAAATTTTGTAGGTTAGAATACCATTCTTGAAATGTATTTTCATGTATAGAATGATATTATGAGCCGCGTCATGACAAAACCAACACAGTGTGTTTGCGACCAGCATGGATCCAGACCAGCCTGCGCATCCGCGATAATTTTCTTTCAACCGTCTCTATCAGAATTTCCTTAAAACATGCCCCCAACTCAATCTGTCATACCTGAACTATCTCTCTGTTCTTTTTTCTTTATTTTAATTTCTTAACTAGATCTGTCATTTGAGGAGTAGACAGGAATAATGTATACAACATTTTTTAAAGATTATCCTTTCCTGTTTGATGATTTCATTTAAGATTTCTGGTCTTTTCTTAGCTTTAAAGCAAATTGTATCACATTTCTTGTTGATATTTTTTTGTCATATGAGCCACGCCATGACAAAACCATTATAGTGCGTTTGCGACCAGTATGGATCCAGACCAGCCTGCGCATCCGCAGTCTGATAGGGATCCATGCTGTTCGCTTACCAACTCTATTACGGATGCGCAGGCTGGTCTGGATCCATGCTGGTCGCAAAACCACTATGTTGCTTTTGTCGTGACGCGGCTCATATATTTCAAAGGTATTTGAAATTCTCATCTGCTCTACATAAATTAGTCTTATTTCTTGCATTATTATATATTATTATAAACCATTTAAGAACAGATAATAAAAATTAGTTTATTGCATTAATATTGCAGTGTTTCATAAGTGTTATATTTATCTGGAAATACCTTTGTACATGTATTGTCAATACTAAAAACATATATTTATATTAATTTTCAGATTTAATTTTTCACTTATATTTCACATATTGGTAATTTGTATGGTGACCGTTTGAACTTAAATGACATTGCTAGGTCTTAACTTTTAGCCTGTTAACTGAATATATCAATGAATCCAAGGCAGACCAAGATCTGTGCCTTTTGATTATGGTCTGCACTGTATGCTATTCAGTCAGTTATTTTAAAATGTTACATAAAAAATGAATTGTTTTGTCCGGAATGAAAGACGGACAAGTTAATTTAAGATATTAAGCAGTTTAAGGGTTTATTTAGTTGTGACATAATTGAGCCACGCCATGAAAAAACCAACGTAATGCGTTTGCGACCAGCATGGATCCAGACCAGCCTGCCAACCGCGCAGACTGATCAGGATCCATGCTGTTCTCTATCAATTTTTCTACTTGTAATAGGGTTTGTAAGCGAACAGCATGGATCCTGATCAGACTGCGCGGATGCGCAGGCTGGTCTGTTTCCATGATGGTCGCAAAAGCATAACGTTGGTTTTGTCATGGTGCGGCTCATATGTATTATAGTTACTTATATTTAAAATCATATTTTATTTTACAGTCTCCAGTGCCTCCCCCAGTAGCTGATGCTACACCAAGACCACATACTGCAATCCCTTCAAGTCACAGGTGGATGAAACATGCAGGTGCTACAGGTAAATTGTTGCTCATTATAATTATGACTTTTTATTGATATGTCTTTCTTGACACATTCATTAGAATATCTATGAACAATTATACTGTATTTGCTGTATGTACGTTTTTATGTCGATTGCTTGTTTTTCAAAGTTTGATTTCAGATAAAAATGAAGACACAATATAGTGAAATTGTCATTTAATACTATTCAAATGTCAACAGGGAAAACATACAAAATGTACAACAAAGTAACATATCAAATGAATGCAATTATCATAAATGCAATTATGCAATAATGTCCAAAAAAATCAGAAACTATAATTATGCATGTATGAAAAAAAAAACAAATGTTGGTTAACCATCAAGATGCCACATATTGCAAACAATTGTGTGGTTTGACATTTTGTTTGCAATAACCGCCAACAACACCTGTTGGCTATTACTATACCGGACTGTAGGCTAACACCACTTTATTTCTTGAATACAATATATAAATATGTCACATCCATAAATGTATTTATTTTTAAAAATAAATGGTAATATATATTATAATAATTTAATTGTTCAAACATAAAAGTATAAATCTCACTACGCCATCATTGTTATTATAGAGTCTGAAGCAGTTAGACGTATACTGTATGGCGGATATCCACCAAGTACAATTCAACCTCTTGGTAGTCTAGGAAACCCAGCCACGTTACTTCAGCGTCGCCAACAAGATGTTGACAATGTACGAAGAGCCAAATTTATAAACAAATATCCCAGAGGAGATTTTCTAATTCACCCAGAATATCCTCCATCTTTCCCACATCATAGGATTGACTAAGTCTAGATTCTAGTCTTATATATTTCAGTATCTAAATTGGAAGATATTATAGTACAGTTTGCAAAATTGACATTAATAATTTTATGAATGCATTCTATGATACAATTCATTCTTTTGCGATTCTGTGCACATTAAACGTTCCATTATTAGCACTTTTTAAAGTTGTTTTACAGCATTTTGCAAGCATTTTTTGTTTTAGAAGAAACTTTTGTTTAATTGAAATCAGTATTAAGAAATGATTTTTTAATTGCATTTAACTTTGAAATTAATACCCGTAGTAATGGTTATATGAATTGTTGACTAGACACTATAAACTTTGATGTTTCAACTTAAAGTAGATAACAAATATCAACTGTTCATTGTTTTGTGTTTCAAATTTTGCTTCATAAGCAATCAGTTGGGTTAGAAAAAAATGTTTTGATGTTGAAAATGTTGCTAAGCAAATGTGTATTCAAAAAAAGTTGTATTTTTTTGTTTTGCTTTATTGTTTAAACAGTATATTAAAAAGACATGTACCATTTATATTTTATATTGGTATATTTATATTAATTTGTTATTGATCAAATACTAATATGTAAAGTGTACACTTGTTAATTTTGTCTTATATTTCTAGACAATTATTTTATATTAAGATATATATAAATATTTATTACTAAATGAATATATTATATAATTGTATCTATTGTACATTGTTTACTGCCCTATTAATGTGTAAAATTTCATTATTATTTTAAGCTTTTACTTTGTTTTGTTATTTTTGCATCCATGTTACCTAGGGGCTTTTTGTTCTTTAGTAATACTGCTTGTTAAGAAGATTTGTGTGTTCACTTAGAATTTCATTTTTTGCTGTTTATATGTGAATGAATTCAGCTTTACAATTATGGGATTCTCTAATTTGATTTTAGAGCTAAAATTAAGAATAATGAATTCATTTCAGTTATTAAGTACAAAAATATTTTTAACATGTTTCAAGTAATAGCAATTGTACTTTACATATTTAAGGTAGTTGTAGAATAAGAATTTCTCAGAAAGATTCAGGAACTGGTGTGATTATTCTTTAACAGATGTGATAGAAATGCTAGATTTTGTCAAAGTGCCTTATATCTTCAGATCTTTACCATTTTAATTTGAAGAAGAAATCATTTTTCAATAGTGGCAGCATTTTTCCTTCCTTAGAATGGATGTGTTTGAAAGTAGAAAATTAGTTTGGAAGTTTGTATGTTGTTTCAGTTTTCTTATTTAATTCAGGTAACATGATCTGATACTTTGTTAAGATACCTTTTTATCATTTTTATTGATAATTTTTATTTGCATTTAATTAGTGAAATGATATACAATATGATGTATGGTATTGAATATTTTATGACATTAGGACTGAATACTTGTTGATATACATACCATAGAAGATAGGATATTTAACACTTCAAATATCATTATACTTTTCATTAGATTCTGGTAAAAATAAAGATAAAATAAGCACTGTGTAAGCTATTAAAATAGAGAAATGAAATAATTTAATTGGAAATATCAACAACATTCATTTAGCTGTCAGTTTTCAACTTTTGTTTCGTTTGAAAAACGGACAGACATTTGTCAGTGACATTTTTTTTCTCAATCTGCCAATATGCCTGAAAGAACTCTCTGAAGAGGTTTAGAAAAAACAAAATCTTGATGACAGATATGTAACTTTAAAGAATTTGTCTCGGATAGTTTATGTACTTTTTCACAATTCTAGCAGTATATTATAAATAATTAATCACTTACATCATAAACAGTGAAATTGTCTTGTTTATGTCATTAGTATGTGTCACATGCATGTACTGTGTCGTCGCATTGGCATTGACTTCTCAATTTTTAATTTCCCTTTAAATAGCAATGTATCAACTGAAATTGAAAGCAGAAATAGTTATTTACATTGATCTATTAATAATAGCATTAAGATAACACATGGTTAGATTTTTTTTACATCTTTTAAATGTTTAACTGTGCCTTATTATGCTCTGTTTTTAAAACAACTCACTTATTGTTACTAAATCATTTAATGATGTTATTGTGATATAAAGGAAATCTCAGCTGTTCATTTACCGATATAGAAAATAATAAAAATATACAAAGAAAAATCATGCTGTTTTAGTAGTTATGTTTGTTTTTGGACACAGAAAAAGTTTTTAAAGTTGTCCTTGACCTTTTAATATGACCTTTGGCCATTTATTTAAAAAAACACAAGGACCAACTTGAATCCGTAAATGTCAGATTATTAGCAATATCAACATAAAAGTGGTGGTGTTGGCAGGCTGTCAAGCAGTTTACCAGTACTAGTTGCTTTCACTTTCGCATGGAACTGATAACTTCTGTACATACCAGAGCAGAGGTACAGTGCAAATGACCATAGAAAAGAGTTTATGATCAATCGCAACGAAAATGACCTGCGCCCGATTCACAGTCCAACGCTCTACCTATTGAGCTAACCGGACGGCTTTCAACATGAAAGTGGAGCACAATCAATACATTATCAAACTTAAATAATGATATTCTGGTGGAGCGACCTTAACCCTCTTGTATATTTATTTTACAAATATTATAAGTTTGATAATGAAATTGCTACATGATATAGCAAAAAACAAATCGGTAGTAGAGCATGGTTTGCCACTTACACTTAAAAACAATAGTATAGTAAATGCTAAGTTAAGCACATCTTAATACTTACCATGCTGGAAGCAAAACTTATTAGCCTTTGCAAATCCAGCTATTATAATTATTTGTACAGCTTGGCCAGACTTATTGTTCGCTTACCAACTTCAAATGAAAAAAAAGATAAAGGACAATTTCAAAAGAAAGAAAATGGAAGCTGGACAAGTTCATTTAACCCTTGAAGTGCTTGAATTGTATAATGAATTTGTACTACTTTGAATTCATCACAGTCTACTCGGCGTTTAAGGGATTTCATTTCTTGAGCTCCTAGCAGCATTGTGCCTGGTCAGACTACATCGGGCTGCGGGCCAGGTAGCCTGGCTCTTTTTATGTGGCAAAAGCTAATCACTTTCGGTCCGAGAAAGTTATGGTTAAAGTAAGTCAACACGTTAATGCTTGTTCCCTAGCCAAGTATAATCCACCATAAAGAGTGGCGGCATGGCCGACGGAAAAATAATTGCTGACCGCGTGGGGCAAGCCTTTGTTTCCTTGAGCAAGAAACTTTACATTCATTGCTTAGCGCTGGTTGGTTCCAGGAACCGTTTCGATAGTGCTTTAATAAGCCTATAGCTTCCAACAAATTCGAACTAAAATAAATTTGTATAAACTAAATATAACCTTGGATAAGCCATATATTGTACTAAAGGGAAATAGTTAATTGAAAGTAGTAATTTTAGAACACTCATCTTCTTAATATACATGTATAACATGCTTGATAGTAGTGACAATGGCCGCAGAAACAATAATATTAATAAAACTATATGTTGTCAGTTGATAATAGATCTAAAACATGGAGGTTAATATTTTACCGGGTGTGGGAACATTACTCTCAAGTCAGTATTTTTAAGGAATCTGCTCATTTTCCCTATCAAATAAAAAAAACCGGGGTCAATAGTACTAGTTTAAATTATCACACACGTATAATTTTTCAATATAAACCTTATCATACGAACCTTATATTATGATTTCTTATAGATATTTTTACAGAATTTTTAAAATTTACTATATACTTTATAGCATGAAAAACAGTTGTTTTGAATAAACGTAATACTTAAAACAGGAACATGACTTAAAATCGCTATTATTATTTTCTGATTATTGTTGTCGATACTGTACATGTGACATAATTGGGAGTGACTTTTTGGGACACATTGCATGTTATTGCATTTGGCCCCGTGATACGTTTTGCCCAGTCTCCCATATTTACTTTTACAATACAAATAAGAAACAGCACTTAACACCTTAATTACATTTTTAGCTCGACTTTTCTATGAAAAGGGGAGCTATCCTACTCGCCCCGGCGTCGGCGTCGGCGTTGGCGTCACACCTTGGTTAAGTTTTTCGTACCACCCCACTTTATTTCAGAAGTATTACAAGTATGGCTTTGAAACTTACCATACTTGTTCACCATCATAACCTCCATCTTACAGACAAGAGTACATAACTCTGTCAAGGTTTTTTGACAGAATTATGGCCCTTTTTTGACTTAGAAAGTGTATTGAGCTTGGTTAAGTTTTTTTGTACACCTCACTTTATTTCAAAACCATTGGAGGTATTGCTTTGAAACTGACCATACTTGTTTACCATCACGACCTTCATCAACAGACAAGAGGACATAACTCTGTCAAGGTTTTTGACAGAATTATGCCCCTTTTTGACTTAGAAAATACATTGAATATGGGTAAAATCCACTTATTGCCTTAACCCTTTGAGATATATTGCTTTGAAACTTTTAATGCTATTTCACATCATTACCCCCATCTGTACGCAAGAGAAGGTAACTCTGTCAAGGATTTGTTTTGAAAAATTAAGGCCTTTTATCGACTTAGAATCTTGGTTAAGTTTTTAGTACCAGTCCACTTTTTGACTGAACTGTTTGAGATATTAATTTGAAAGTTGGAATACTTGTTTACAATCATGATTCCCAAACATGTCCAGGAGAAGGTAATTCTGTCAAAGATTTTATTTGAATTATGGCCCTTAACTGTCAATGTTTTGTATTATAGGCAAGCACTAAAAAACTTAAAAAATCTAAAAAAATTCATTCCTATCCACTGAACCTGCAGTGTTCAAGGGTATCACACAATTCAGTAAAATAATTCTTCACTAAATATCTTAATGCTCATGGCCATTGTTCACTTTAAAAATACAGAGATTCTTGTATTGCCTTTTACTGCAAAAACTTTTTTTATTGGCAAGCAATAAAAAAGTCGAGCGCGCTGTCTTACGGACAGCTCTTGTTTAACTTTATTGAAAGCCTTTCCACCGAATTATAAAATAAAACGTCAGAATAGTTTTTTTTTAATTTTTATTAAAGTATTCTTTAATTTGATACATGTTGTTTATTTGTCTTTTTTGATGTTTATTTTACAGTGAAACAACATTCATGTACATGTATGTACAAAGCGGTATCAAATGATCACACCCCTGTGAAAACATTAACTACATGTAATTCTTGTTGGTACTGGTGTTTTCGATCATATTGGTGTTTTATACGACGTTGTTAAATACACGCCATCTCGGTACAGCCAACGGTCCCATCGGCAGAGCACGTGCACCCGTTACAGTTGTCCGAGTCCATAAACTGTTCCCCGGCCCCGTATTTCTTCCCGTTGTACGTGCATACTACAATGATCAAATTGATTGTCAAAGATAAAATTAAATAAAAATTCCATTTTTGTTTTTCGTAAATATTAAGCCTGACATATTAAGCCATGTTCAGTTATATAAAGGTTGTGAAAGCGCCGGTCAATCTAGAACGAAAATAGGCGCTGCTGAAGCCCGAACTGCAGAATAATAACAGTAAATTGAAAACAAAACTTGAAGCTGTTAGATTAAAAAAAGCAGCTGTCGGAAACATATAATTAGTGTTAGATTGATGTAAAAATGTCACCGTATGTACTTGTACATTCGAACGTTTGTTTGTTTGTTTTTGTTTTTTTTTTCTTATAAAAAGACTGTTGTTTTTTAAAAAAATATGCAAACCTTTAGGTGGACATCCTTTTCTGGTACACAACCCTTTTCCACCTTTTCCACATTTACATCTGTTGCAGTCATCTAGATATCTCTCACCTTCCTTGTATTTGATACCATTGTGGACACATACTGTTGAAATACAGTCAAACCATGTCAATAGCATAGGTCTATAAAGTGATGCTCATTACGTAATGTGCATCAAAATGCATGTATAGTGCAGGTACCATTTTATAAAAGACACTCTCGTACGATATTTAAAGGCTTCCGTTAGGTTTGACAATCATCGTAGTGTTATTGCCAAAAAATATCAGCATATCTGATAAATGTCATGTAAAAAGATAAATTCTATCTGTGTCTCTGCTTAGACATACATAAATATCTTCATTTTCCCTGTCGCTACTGTAAGGAGCGCAAATGTATGTATGGTTGGAATAAGTGTATTAAGACGATAACAATTATTCAAAAGGGGAAAAAATATCTGTCTTCAGTTTTAAATTTTACATTATATTAAAAACTATATTTTTGATTGAAAAAAAAACGGTATGATTAACCGCAAAATCAAATTTTGTTCTTTTATTGGTGTTAAATAAAAAAAACTGTTTTAATTGCATACAGACAAGGGAACTTCTGACACGGCACCAACAAATGTTGTTTTTGTTGTTGACTTGGGTCATTGCAGAATCGTTATATGTTAATCAACACCCGTAAATTTAATTTAAAGGTCCAAAATTTAAAGGAAATAAAATACGGCTGTAAAAGATAAAAATCACAATAGTCATAACGACACGACATCATACAGTTATTCTATAACAACGATTATTACATAATAAATTCATAATTAAATGAAGCGTTCATGATCTTCACTCCTGTCTTATAAACATATGGTGATTTTTTAAGCAAAGACACGGCATAATTATGTAATGCAAAAACAAGAACATTTATTTGATTGGTCGTAGGATATCTTCGCGTTATTGCGCCGTCGTTTCGCATTTTCGCATTGAGACTGCGAAAATGCGGAAAAGCGTTTCAAGATAGAACAAACTGTAGCTTAGTGTTTTCACATTTTCGTGACGAAAATCGAAAATACGACATGACGTAAATAAGCCATCATAAATACATCGTTATATAAAAAATCTTAAATTTCCGGTAATTGTGGAAAACCATCCGCAGAAATTGTGATTAATTTAAACTGTTATTGAGGTCCCTTTTCTACAGACAAAATGATGTTATACTGAACTGGTATATCAGAATTTTTGTGACATATTATTTATGTCTTTATCTCGGCTTTTCACTTGAATTTTGTGCAGAATGTAAACTGAGACCGCCCAGGGATCTTACCTGACTGTACGTATGCAATGGTCAAAACAAGAACCAGGGCGCATATAACAAACTGTCTCATCTTGATCTGTAAAAAGGTAAAATACAATTTTCTAAAACATGTAATGATACAATTTCAATTTCAAAAATAACTGAAAGACCATACAATAGAAATATATTTTCATATTGAACATTTATGTTTATTTTAACGTTTGACGTGCGGTTAGGTTACGACGACGATGATGATGATGATAATATTTAAAATAATGATAAACTTCAATATTTTAATTTTAATTTACGGCGATATCGGAAATGTTTAATAGATAGATAAATGATACAAGTAGACGAGTTTTAAAAGCATGAAGAGGTGATAAGCCCACATTATATGAAATATTTTAATGAAGTTTGACAAAATTCACGAGAATTTCAAACACGAAAATAGCTAACCTTGTAAATATGTTTAATCTTAATGTTAAATATTCAATAATTGAATCTATATATAGAATGTATACAGTATTTCATTGATGAAAAAAAGAAACAACAACAACAAAAAACAACAATAAAAAACAATAACAAAAAACTTACATTTTTCCTTGACTGTTCAGGTAACACTGAATGACTTGCGTGAGCCCAGTGCTAAATCTATATATACATGCATATTAAACATGTGTTGATTATATCCTTCAGCAATCCATGACTTGCCATAACCCTAAAAAATCACATTTGTCATAGCAACATGTTATTCTGATTTATGAAACGTCTGTATTTAATATCAAACTAATTTAGAAATGGAACCAGATGGCTGCCCGTAAATTCATATACATACCAAAATTAAAGTAACAGTGGTCATGTTTACCTTTATATATTTATATGACCATTTGACAAAAACAAACATATACAAATTATAAAAAATAAAAGATAAACTTTTGACATGTCATGACCGGCATTCAAAATTTCCAGAAATTGATGTATACATTTTAACATTTTACAAGCAAAGTCACTCACCTTTATAAGTGCACACCAGATCATGATAAAGAACATGCTATTTTAGTCAGAAGTGTTGTCTTGTTCATTTCATCAATTACAAATTAATAGCCCCATTCACAGACCCTCGGGGGTCAGATCCTGTCCCCAACGTGATACGATCATGTAAACACTCTATCAACTAGAACTGTGTCCAAAGGACACGGATGCCCCCACTGACAACATATATATGGTATATAGTGAAAAAATCAACAAAGGGCCATAATTCTGTTAAATTTGGTTGCAGCAAAAATTCCTTTCTTAACTGCCATCTACACATTAAGGTTGTTCATCCCTGGAAGTTTAAGCAAAATCTACCATCTGGTTTAAGAGGAGTTGCGTTCACAAAATTTCTACATATTATATAGTGAAAAAATCAACAAAGGGCCATAATTCTGTTAAGTTTGGTCGCAGCAAAAATTTCTTCCTTTACTACCATCTACATATTAAGGTTGTTCATCCCTGGAAGTTTAAGCAAATTCTGCCATCCGGTTTAAGAGGAGTTGCGTTCACAAAATTTCTATATGGTATATAGTGAAAAAATCAACAAAGGGCCATAATTCTGTTAAATTTGGTCGCAGCAAAAATTCCTTCCTTTACTACCATTCATACAATTAAGGTTGTTCATCCCTGAAAGTTTAAGCAAAATCTACCATCTGGTTTAAGAGGAGTTGCGTTCACAAAATTTCTACATAGTATATAGTGAAAAAATCAACAAAGGGCCATAATTCTGTTAAATTTGGTCGCAGCGAAAATTCCTTCCTTTACTACCATCTACATATTAAGGTTGTTCATCTCTGAAAGTTTAAGCGAAATCTGCCATCTGGTTTAAGAGGAGTTGCGTTCACAAGATTTCGGGACGTACGGGCAGACGGACGTACAGACGTACGGACGGACGGACAGACGGACGGACAAGTGCAACGCTATATGCTCCCACTCTGTGGGGGCATAAAAAGTCCATGTAGCATGAAACATTTTATTTGCCATATTTCTGATGTTACACGGACTGTAAAACATACTATTTGTCATATATCAAATGTACCATGTGGCAAGAGACATGCTATGCCTTTTATCCAACGTTCTATGTACCATGAAACATATGTTTTTTGTCACATTTTTGATGTTCCATATAGAACATATTAGTGTCCAACTTTATTTGTCATCCAATGAAAACGCTGTATTTCTTAAAAATTGTGTGCGTTAATTTTCATAGAAGTACAAAAACCGATACTATATCGAATTCAGTCCATAGTCGACTTCTATTTTTCATAGTACTTCATAAAACCGCATAGTGACGTAGTAAAGTAAACGATAATGAGGCCAAATAAAGCTTGACACTAAACATGTTAGTATTCATCCGTGCTGTTCTACAGAAATTAGAAACATTCTCCTGTCGCTATCGCTCCCGTCGAAGTTTCTAATTTCTGTAGAACAGCACGGATGAACACTAACATATACTTATCATATTATCAGATGCTATATGTAACATGAAATTTTTATATTGCTTGCTTGTATCAGGGACTTTCCGTTAAAATATTTTCTAACTGAAGAACTTTGTTTGTATAAAAATTTATGAAACTAATTCAACAGTCAGTCCACCTACAGTTACAGCAGAATTCCATGTAGAAATATTTGATTAATGTATTTTAAGTAGTACATTTTTCCTTTTGTCTGGGATATAAACTAACCATATAACTTTTTGATTTTGTGCCCCACTTTAGGGGGCGGGTGGTCAGGCATTTAGAATTACCCTGTCCGTCCGTCCGTCCATCCGTCCTTCCGTCCGTTCTTTTTTGTGTCGCATGTAGCTCAAAATGTATTTGACCTAGTCATGAAAAATTACAGGAATGTTGATCAGCATGTATAGTTGTGCACCTTTGTATTTAGAATTTTTAGAATTATTGCTCTTTACTTAGTAAAAATTTGCAATTTTCAACTTATGTCGCACGTAATTCAAAAAGTATTTGACCTAGAGTTGTGAAACTTTACAGAAATGTTGATCAGCATGTGCAGTTGTGCACCTGGGTATTTTCGAGTGGATTTATTTAGTATTTTGTAGAGTTATTGCCTTGACCTAGCAAAAATTTGCACTTTTCAACTTGTGCCGCAAGTAACTCAAAAAAATATTTGACCTAGAGACATGAAACTTTACAGGAATGTTTATCAGCATGTGTAGTTGTGCACCTGGTTATTTTCGTGTGGATATATTTAGCAGTAATGAAGTTATTGCCCATGATTTAGTAAAAATTTGCAATTTTCAACTTGTGACGCACGTAACTCAAAAAGTATTTGATCTAGAGTCATGAAACTTTACAGGAAATATGATCAGCATGTGGAGTTGTGAACCTGGGGTTTCGCTGATGGATTTATTCTTTTTTGTCAGAGTTATTGCCCTTGGCTTATTGCCCTGACAGTTGGTGACCTTAATGTTGTTTTTTTAATATTAATTCTGCTATTCGATTTTGTAACAAGTGTACTTTTTAATGTTGATTTTGTCATCTCTATCCTAAAGAGTGCAACTCTAGTCAAATATTGGACGAATACATGTATCCTTGTAAAATAAAATGTTCAAATCATCAGCAAGAAAAAATAAGTATGAGAAAAGAAAGAGAATAATGTTCACAACCTCTTATTTAGGAGTTAAGTGTTTTAATAATTACACTAGCAAATTTGTACATCTTTACCGAGTATTTTTAAGGAAGATATATCGAAGCGACGCACATTTAAATGCAAGAGCTGGTTAAATTCTAATGTTTGTACACGAAGGTACGAAGGGTCTTATGACAGAATCAAATGCATCATTCAGGTTCCTTCAAATCTGAAAGACCCTGAATGCGTAATTGAAGAAATGTTAAGTTAATTAATAGAATTCACCATTGCATTGGGTATTCATTAAACAAACTTTTCTAAACAAACGGTAAATCATTTAGATTGCATCAAATTGTTTACGTAGTAACTGTTGTTGAGTAATGATGAATTGTATTCTTACGTTATTGTTGTTGCCCTACGCAGAATGCACTTGCGAGATTTCATTTCTTCGTTTTGAATTTTTCATTCATTATTCTGTAAATGTCCTCAAAATGAATATACTAGGCAGTCACAGGAACAAATCTTTTCTCATTATAAAGTATTTAATGACGGTTTTCTAACTTGACCCACGTAGTCATGTTAGAGCGTTAAGATTTCACAATAGTTGTCACAGTGAACTTTGGAAACGTTAAAGAACATGTCAAATGAATGACTTAGACTTGTTTTAATCTTACAATATCCACAGTATCTGTTATTGTAACTTCCAGGATTTGTTCAAGTCACAAAACTTGTTTGAAGACTACCCGGTGATTCTGTCAGCTTCTAAATTTCATTCAACATATATTTAAATATATTTGAATTCATAAGATCAATTTAATATTTTTGTCATTAATTTGCCTGAGTATCCCTCTCAGCATATTTATTTATGCTCGATTACGAATAAAGTTCTTGCAACTTATATTTATCACTTTCGAGTCAGCTTCCTGGAACCAACCAGTCGAGGTGTCATATGAAGAAACATGGCTATGACCTGATTAATGCTGGAACCAATGATCCCTGGGTTGAGAGGCAGATACCTTAACCACTAGGCCGTCCCTAGGACCCTAGGAGTTTTTATCGGTAATACTATGGTGGAAAAATATCTGAAACTAATTCACCTTGACGAACAATTATAATAAATCCGAATCCGAATTATCTTGAACAGGACTGGTTTGTAGCACAATATAATAACAGTAACTAGCCAAACATTTACTTAAAACTTGTTTTACTATATAAATTTTGTAGCGTAGGTTTGATCGGAATATCATATTCATTCTGCATATTTACATTCAATGTCTTATCCGAAGTTTGACTGAAAAGGGCGAATAATTGACGTTATTAATCTTGCAGGTAATTTGCAAGAATAGATTAATCGGACTTCAGTGGCTAGTTCAGCTCCCGAATTAATGAAGTGTTAGGCGAAAAAAACCCGGTGCCAGAATAAATATTAATGTTCCCCTGTCTATTCTTCTTAAATAGAACATAAAAATATAAAACATAAGAATTTTTATTTCAAAGTTTACATAATAGACGAAAAGACAAGTGACTAAGTATTGAGTATATCCAGAACCCTTCCTCATTTAAATTCTTGATAACTATACTGTAGCATTGTCATGATGCATTCTCTGTTTTGCCATACAATGTATTTAAGCGACTGTAATAAAAACAAACAAAATCCTGATTTCAGTCAAGGAAAGTATGTCATTCCACTTATAATAATAAAATCTACAGTTTATGATCCGGGTATAACTTTAAGTGATTCTCCAAACCTTTAGAGACAGAAAATATCGCCCGACATGCACCACATGTAACCGATTCCGTAACAGTTTCTTCGTTGTAAACACTGTAATGTTTGGAGTCCACTTGCGTTGATTCTCCATACGGGTTTGTCATGTTCTCTTTACTCCTCGGTTTATCTTGATATTTACTGACAGAGTTATTGATCATTTCATGATTGTTACATTCGTGATTCTGAAGTTCTTTCTCTGTACGGAAACCATGGTTACACTCTATGCACAAATAGTCACTACATCCGTTGTTTGCTTCTTTATCAAGCATAATAACTTCGTCGTCCGAAAGGTCATCTACACCGTGCGTATTGATTTTATAACTGTTTTCTTCATCTGTCTTCATCTCATGTAAGTCATTGCTCAAACTGTCATCTCTTGTTGTTTTAGATGATACACCATCTTTTTGTTTTAGGTATGCGTCTACATTGCCAGTCACAGAAAGTAAATTGCTGGCGCCTTGGTGGGTTGACTTCGGCACGTGCGACAACATGTGTTCTCTCAATCTATAAGCAGATCTAAATACCTTATAACATACTTCACACACATGCTGTTTCGAATGCACGTGCGTTATGTTCGTGTCTTTGAAAACTGTTCATATGTCTGAAGAGTCAGTCGCAAAAAACAACATGTATATGATTGTACATGTTCTCACCTTTGTGTTTATTTCAAATGACTCGTATAATAAACGGATCCGAGTAGGACATATTACAATGTCGTGCATATTTATACTCCTTAAGTGGTCCATGTGTTAACATATGCTTGTTGTACATCAAAGAATTTGATCCGTAAACGAACAAACTGAAACACTTGATAGCCTGCAGCTCGGGATGTTAACTTCTTAATGTTGTTGGAACTTTACAATATCAATATAACTTTCACCGCATTGTGGACATACACTGTAATTTTTAGAGTTATGTTCTTTCATCATGTGACTTTTCACACATGCTTTGTTCGAATAGCCGGTTTTGCATTGAGCACATCGGAACTTAAATGTGTGTGTTCGTAAATGTTTTTTTAAACCATCGTTATGAGAAAACTTTTTCGGGCATTTTTTGCAGGCGTATGGTTTGATACACGTGTTTAAGAGCATATGTCTCTTCATATTACTTCGCGACGTAAACGTAGCAAGGCAACCAATGCACGTAGAATGATTATGTTCTGCCAGATTGTGAGCTTGGAATAGTTCAACATTCTCAAAGGTACTGTGGCATATTTTACATGGAATATTCGTAGCAGACGACATGCTTATTTTCTTATCATCTAAGCCTGAGTGACAATCTATTGCTAGAGTTTCTGAAGAAATCTGTGTAGTACCATTATGATCTTGGTGAGAAGTAACTTTCATGTTTTCATCTTCAAGTTGTATTGTGGAATTCGTGTTGCCATCAATGGGTGGTTCGGGTTTTATCAAAATGTTATCAGTTTCAATAATATTCTGATCCGAAATAATCATTTCGGCGTTGTCTTGTGCTGCGTTGGACGTTTTACATCTATCTCCTAAGCCTGAATGACAAGCAAATGTACGAATATCTGAAGACATATGTGAAGTAGTCTTCGATACTTTCAAAGAGATCCCTTTTATTTTATCATCTGTCTGTTGCATTTCGGATGAACTGTTTCCATCATTGTCTGGGTCGGGCTTGACAGTGTCAATCATTATCTGAGCCAAAATATTCATTTCGACGTTGTCTTGTGTTGTGCCGGACGTTTTATGCCTCTCCTCTAAGTATGAATGACCAGCCAATGTACGAGTATCTGGAGAAACCTGTGTAGTAAATTTCGGTTCTTCGAGAGAAGTACTTTTCCTGATGTAATCTTTCTGTTGTATTCCGTTATTCGTGTTTTCATCAGTGTTTGGTTCGGATTTAATCAAAATATTGTTAGTTTCAATCTTTATCTTTTTCAAAATATGCATTTCGTCGTTGTATTGTGTTGTTCCGGACGTTTCACACCGCTCCTCTAAGTATGAAGGAGCAGCCAGTGTACGAATATCTGGAGAAACCTGTGCAGTAAATTTCGGTTCTTCCAGAGAAGTACCTTTCCTGCTGTAATATTCCTGCTGTATTGCGTTATTCGTGTTTTCATCAGTGTCTGGTTCGGATTTAATTAAAATATCGTCAGTTTCAATCTTTTATCTTTTTCAAAAATATCCATTTCGGCGTTGTCTTGTGTTATGGTAGACGATTTATTACCTCTCTTCTAAGGCTGGACGACCAGAAATGTACGAATAGCTGGGAAAGTCTGTGTTGTGGACATTTGCTCTTGCAAAGAAGTACCTATCATGTTGTCTTCTTCCTGTTTTATATTCGGGGTTCGCGTTTTCCCTGAGTTTCTGGTTTCAGGTTGAATCAAAACATCATCAACTTCAATCTTTATCCGATCCGAAATATTCTTATTGGCGTTGTCGTATGTTGTAGGCGCTTTTCTTCTTTCATGTACATTTTCGCATGCAACAGATTTAGCTGCACAGGAAGTTTCATTGGGTTGATTTTCGGGATTATATGGTTTATGAAAGAATTTATGTATTTTCACAACGTGATCTTGGTCGTTGATAAGTCAAACATATTATCCCGTCAACTTCAAGACGAAGTGTGTTGGCAACCGCCTCACGACATAATCCCAGAATTGACTCTTTAAGTAAGCGAGTATCTAGGTCACTTAGTACCATCTTTGTTTTGCCAAGCAGTTCCTGAAAAGAAAAAGCGGTAAAAAGGTAACACAATATTTTTTGCCGTTATGAAAATCGTGTCAAACATATCTAGGGGTATTTTTAATCTGATTTTGTGGGTTCGACCTATGATTAACCATGAACATCGTGAAATATTCAAATAAATTCAGTATTACATAGTTACAATTATAATTACACATGTCTTATACTGTGTGCACTCATTTTATTTGGGGAAAAATCTGCTTATGGTTTTATGGTATTGCATTTATGCAGCAGTCCGGTATAATTTCTTATAGCACTCTTTTCGGACTTAATTAACTGTCTATTTTCACTTTGACTACATTGAGAATTCCATAATAATTATCGTATAAACACATCTACGGATGTTCTTCAATGCTGATGTTTAAAGCTGGTTCTAGTGGCGTATCAGTTCAACAATGTAAATAAGTTAAATTGACATTCCCAGTAAAATGATACAAACCATTTGATTGAAGTTTCTTAGTAATTGTGTGTACTTTAAATCATTACTATTTTACAAAGATCTCACAAATGAGCAGCAGCATCAAGCTTAAATCCTTAATAAAGGAATTAATTAATTAGCATCTTTTTCTCAAAAGAAAGCTCTATAGTTGTTTTTATTTTATCGCGGATGTCAATAGTGTTTCGGTCATACCATCGTTGGTTTATCATAACTAATGTCCCATGATTCATTTATACCAATTACTGACACCAAATGCCATTCAAGTGAACATTTCAGGTTTAATATAAAAAAACCAAACAAAGTCGAGCTTATATATATAATGCTCATCTTATTTTATAATAAAAAGTACATTTTTCAAGAAATTCAATTTGCTTTTATTAAAGTGCTAACATTTCTTTTCATGAAAAAATAAAGAATGCAAATCAAAATTTATAAGTTAATTGTTTTAATATTATATAACAATTTTAAATATGATATCAACCTTGTAATGCAAATTGTTTCAAACCGGTGGAGAATTATAATGGTTTTACATTTGTATTTGTGACATTTGAAATAGCGACAGTCACTCTATTCCTTGATTATTAAAAGGTCATTATTTCTCGTAAATCATTGCGCATTTTAAGTCTACTTATTGAATTAAGACTACACATAATAAGAAAGTGATTAAAAAAGAAAAATGTCCCTCCGGGGGCTTAAGTATTTGT
>NW_026858129.1:0-38139 GCF_026571515.1 Ruditapes philippinarum
TAGTATTGTAAGTTTCAATTGAATATCTCAAGTAATAATTGAGATATTTGACTTTACAAAAAACTTTAACCAACTTCAGACGCCGACGCGGACGCGGACCGCGCCGACGCCGCGGGGAACTACAATAGTCTCATATTCTTCGAATAGTCGAGCTAAAAAACAGAATTCATTTGTTACTTAACCTGTACAAATATATTGTTTAGAATATTTATCAAATGTAATCCAAAATTAGTATGCCCTATGTCATGACTTATCAAGTTCATAAAATTTTATTTAATGTCTTAAAAGTTTATTTCTTCATAATTTATAACATCTACTCACAAAACAAATAACCCTTTTATTTGAAATGTTTAAGATAGAAAAGTAAAATTGAGTGGCATACAAAACAAAAAATCTATTCAATTTTTAGTAAAACCAGACAAAAACCTTATGAAATATTTCAAATTGTGTAAACATTTCAGTAACCCTAAATGTACATATTTAAATATATTTTATATATAGAAAAATCTTTTATCGCAAAAAAGGGCCTCCATTCGATCATAAATACAACATATCTGAGACTACCTAGAATATCAAATGAGTAAAATAATACATCAATATAACCTTGTTGTGAACAATGATTGTGAAATACAAAATAGCACCTTTGGAAACAAAACAATGTACATATAGTAAAACATGTTCTGAATATACCAATAGTGACATAAAACTATGGTTTTATCTTTAGTTCTTTACCTATACAATTATATTACATATTTAACTTGGTAAGGCACAATTTAAAATTAACTTTGTATAAGAGATATAATTCATATTTAACTTGGGAAGATATAATTCATATTCCACTTGGTATGATACAATTCATATTTAACTTGGTAAGATTTCAATTCATATTTAACTTGGTAAGATTCAATTCATATTTAACTTGGTAAGATTCAATTCATATTTAACTTGGTAAGATTCAAATTCATATTCCACTTGGTAAGATTCAATTCATATTCAACTTGGTTAGATTCAATTCATATTTAACTTGGTAAGATTCAATTCATATTTAAATTCATATTCTGCTTAGTAAGATACAATTCATATTCAACATGGTAAGATACTATGCCTATTGTACTTGTTAAGATACAATTCATATTCTCCTTGGCAGGATACAACTGATTATTTATATTCAACTTGGTAAGATACAATTCATATTTAACTTGGTAGGATACAATTTGTATTTATCTTAGAAAGATACCATTCATATTCCATTTGGCAAGATTCAATTCATATTCTACTTGATAACATACATTTACTATTAACTTGGTATTCATATTTAACTTGTTAAAAAGGTTCAAGGAGGACTTTATCAATTAAATTTAACTAAAGATAAATTATGACATTAACAGGTGCCATATTATCTGATGTAAATACACTGATAATATGTCTGCAACTTGATTACATTATGATATTATGTCTAACATAGCATATAACCTGTGTAATATTAAGTCTACATATCTAACAGCTATGTTGTATTCTCACACACTTTCTTGAGATACATGTACCAGTGCTTTATCTGCACAGGTATGGTCAAAAAAATTACCCAATTGACCCATACTGCATTAATATTCCTTCTATATCAGCCCTCTAAATGTCATATTGACCTGCAATAATTATTTTACTCTGGAAATTACATCATTTACACACCAATGCAGTTACAATGGAAGTACAATATTGTTTATGATGTAAATTATACAGAGAATATGCATGTAGTGTTAGAAATCTTCAGAATTAGATCATTTAAATGAAATGAATCAAAACATTTCTAATTTCAGAGTGGTCCAATTATTTTCCGCTTGACCTAGACTTTCTGTAGGATCTAAGAAATGAAAATAATGGGGATCAAAAGGGAAATTTGCCATTTAATAATCCATTAATATGTTAGTATATTGAATATAAAGTTATTATGTCTTTATCTTAAACTTTTATACAAATGAAGAATCTCTTTGAAATCATGTATGAATAATGTAAAAACCCTGGTATTATGTCAAAATATTCAATTATGACAAAGATTAATTATCATTATACAGTCAAACTTGTGTTAAAGACTTTCTTTGAATTAAGATCATCCTATTAATAAAGGCCATTCCTCAAAAACTGTGGCTGATTTCACAGAACAGAGTAACCTCTAAATAAGGACCCCTTGTTTATAAATGTAATATCGGTCAGATGGCCTTTGTCCACATGTATGACTATACAGTCTTCCTGACCTGCATATCCATATAGAGTGGTCATACTCATAAAATAAAATACTAAACAGCTGCTCCATTGTAATACTTAGATACAAAAATCCATGGAATTCATTACAAATGGACAGTTTCAAATTCAAAGATGGACCAGTCCACTCCATAAAATCAGTGGAGTTAAAGAAACTAAGAGAAGATTTAAGCAAGTGTGATTTCTAATTTTGAAGTATCTGTTACATCCACAATTCCAGTTGTCAACTTTTCCCGTCACATTCTGACATCAGTGTCCGATATTTTCTCAGTATCTGAGTTCTGTTCTCTGCCACTCTGTCCCTTCATGTTCATGTACATTTCCCTATATGTCTCCCTTGTATCTGCCATACTGAATAAATCTGACACGCAGTATGCCTGCAAGAAAAAATAAAACCTGTTACGAGTTGTATTCTCAATGAAGACCTTACCATGTTCAAACCAGTAGAATCAAAATACTCAATGTAGTATACTTATCTGATGGAATAAACAATCTTGAAAAGGGGAGGTCCCTTGTAAGCAATGAAAACAACAAAATTTACATGTAAACCTCCAGTATACAGTCTGCTCAAAGTGCACAAACATGTATTTTAGATTTCTTTATTTCAAGTCACATAGACTTTTTAAAGTTTATACAGTGACTTTCTAACCATACTTGTGGAGGAAGACCCCAGGTGCCCCTTTGTGAATTATTTCAGGCACAAGCTGATAGAGAACCATCCAATCATTGTTAAGTTAACTGGATAGCTTCGTCACATGGAAGATTCCATTTGTCCCTGACAGAATAAGAACCAACAATGGTGAGAGGCAAGTGATTTGAAGTTGGTGACATTACCACTCAGTGACAATAGCTGCTGCAGACTGACCTGGTTCTCTTTTTTATCCAGCTATTTTACAAACGGCTAGTGATTCTTAATAATGTCTCTTCCACACAGTATAGTTGTAAAGTTGCTATACAGCCACCTTAGTGCAGTAACTGTTTAACACATATCAAATTTAACTAGAACTGCCACTGTCATGGCGTGAATACCCGCATACACTTGTCAGAATCGACAGTGGCCATTAAAGAATCAAGGACAACCCTCCCTGCCAAATCTGAGGTAACTAAGCCAGTGCATTGCTTTAAGTTATGTATTCTACTTCTACATATGCTTCAAATGTGAAAATGTCAAAATCAATACCACAACCGCTTACCTCTGGACAGGCACTCTGAAAAGCAATTGAGGGGAAAAGCTTTTTTGACAAGGTCCCCTGTGACCTTGAACTTGACCCTGTGACTCAAAATCAATAGGGGTCATCTACTAAACATGACTAACTCCATGCCAAATATGAAGACTGTGGGTCAAAGGAAATCTTAGTTTATTGGGCGGACAAGCTTTTGGAAGTCAAGGCCCTGTGACCTTGACCTTTGACCTTGGTGACCTCAAATCAATAGGGGTCATCTACTAATCATGACTAAAACCTCCATGCCAAATATGAAGACTGTGGGTCAAAGGAATTCTTAAGTTATTAGGCGGACAAGCTTTTAGAAGTCAAGGCCCATGTGACCTTGACCTTTGACCTGGTGACCTCAAAATCAATAGGGGTCATCTACTAATCATGACTAACCTCCATGCCAAATATGAAGACTGTGGGTCAAAGGAATTTTAAGTTATTGGGCAGACAAGCTTTTGGAAGTCAAGGCCCCTGTGACCTTGACCTTTGACCTGGTGACCTCAAAATCGATAGGGGTCATCTAGTAATCATGACTAACCTCCATGCCAAATATGAAGACTGTGGGTCAAAGGGAATCTTAAGTTATTAGGCGGACAGCTTTTAGAAGTCAAGGCCCCTGTGACTTTGACCTTTGACCTGGTGACCTCAAAATCAATAGGGGTCATCTACTAACATGACTAACCTCCATGCCAAATATGAAGACTGTGGGTCAAAGGAATCTTAGTTATTGGGCGGACAAGGTTTTTGAAAGTCAAGGCCCCTGTGACCGTTTACCTTTGACCTGGTGACCTCAAAATCATTAGGGGTCATCTACTAATCATGACTAACCTTAATGCCAAAATATGATAAGACTGTGGGTCAAAGGAATCTTAAGTTATTGGGCGGACAAGGTTTTGAAGTCAAGGCCCCTGTGACCTTGACCTTTGACCTGGTGACCTCAAAATCAATTGGGGTCATCTACTAATCATGACTAACCTCCATGCCAAATATGAAGACTGTGGATCAAAGGAATCTCAAGTAATTGGTCGGACAAGAAAAAAAGGACGGACGGCTGGGCCGGACGGACAAGCTGATTCCAGTATACCCCCCTTACAACTCTTGTTGTGCGGGTTATAAAAAATAAAAGTTATTCTGTTACTGCACTAAGGTGACAAAATGACCTTTACAGTGGCAAATGTTTGATTAAAACCATACAAAAACAAGACCTCACTCTATAAAACTGGTGATTAAAGAACAAAACCATTACTGCCACTCACGCACTAATACTTTGCAACACCCTATAACCGCACCAGCTATCACATCAGTTTGGATGATGTTTGTAGTTTGACACTCTGCTAAGACATGTTGTAGTAAGCCATAGCAAATATCAGTGTCTGTAGTACAGGCTTTATTAAAGACTTGAACAAAAATGTTAGCCTTCGTTGTAGAAAATATCTGCAAAATAGAACAACATACATTATCAAATATCTTGCACATACAAGAACATCTATTTAACCCTTACCACCCTCAATATCATAAATGGACTTGTCCATTTTTTGATCTGAACAAAACCATTCATCTTTTTTAGGTAAAATTTAAAAAAACATACTGACTGATTAACTAACAGTGCAGACCCATGATCAGATTTGCACTTAGATGTGCTGACTGATATTGGTCTGCACTTGTTTGTATAGTTAGAGTAAGTTTGCAGCTAGAAGGCTAAGAAATGGGTTAAGCTGCATGCCTCAAAATACAATGTTGTAATCAGAGAAATATTTTTATAAAATAAAACTTCAGATAAACATGTTAAAAGCTTGAGTGATATATAAATATTTAAATACCAAGTGAGCGTTGCAATACGATTGTTTTTTAAGCAAATTGTTGACTGAATATACTGTTTTTTATCTCCACATTTCTACCCCAATTAACAACTAAAGTATTAAAAGGAGCTTATTATAAAGGTAATATACATATCATAATATGCCAATGAAAATCTACATTAAAAGACCATGCAGTATACATGTAATAATGAACATATCTAATAACCCATCCAACTTTAAAAAAGCCTACTTTACTGATACTTAGTACAGCAAATTTTACCAAACAACACAACTAAATACTTAAGGTACATACCATCAGATATATAGCGGCAGTACGATGAAATGATGCATGACCTGATGGGAAAGATAACCTGTAATGTAACAATGGCATTATATATGTAAACATGGATAAAATCTCTAATTTGCCGTACATAACTGAAAGCGCTAATTTGAATTGACCTACAGTTAAGCCTTTCGACTGGACTGACTAAATACTGAAAGACAATCAAAATTTTGTGGAAAAAAACATATCAACCTTATGAATAACGCGAGCAGATGGCACATAAATGCCATGGTGGGTGTCACTCAATGATGTTTCGTCACTTCCCTTGTTTTGTCTGAATTATTTGTATAATAAATGCCGCTGAACAAGGTGGAAAGTCCAAAAATTTGGGTATTTTAAATTAGCCGTTTTGAGTTAGGTAAATATGTATATATAAAATAAATATACAGCTAGCCTAGGTCAATGGTTTCAAGCAGACGGGTATAAGGGTACATTGTAACTTGTCAAAAGGCAATTGAGAGAACTGTAGCTATGTGACATTAATGTTTCAGGAAAGTATCAGGTTTTAAATGAAACATTCTTATCATGGCTAGGCATTTTAAAATATTCAGTTATAAGATTCCAGGCTACATGTTACAAAGTATGAGGCTAAAAAATTTACTTTAGTTTGCCTTGTTGATTCATTGTAAGTCCAGTTTTTACAGTCTAGCTAATTAGTTGTTCTGTTAATTGGTCATTGCACTAAAAATAGTCTTGTGTTTGTAACTTTGGGAGGACTGCTTTATGGCAATCTTATCTTGTTCACTTGCAGAAGAACTTCTCTTTACCAATCCTTTCAGGCATATATAAAAAGTCCACCCGTTTAGCTCAAATATGGAGGGTATTGGATTTTAATCCAGGTCGTGGTCCTATCCTTCAGACAAGGCTGATTTTTTCTGTGAAAAACTGATCTTGGACCAAGGATGTCTAATGGTCATTTGTCTCTGACCACTGATTCAGAGTCACGTTGGATTAGTAGTTGGTCAATGCAGATAAAGTTGGTAATGACTAGTTAGTTATCTAAAGAATTTTATGTGGACTGACTGCTGAGATACAACTGTTACAAGGTTACTAAAAATGTATTAATGTCAACATAAAAAGAACAAACAGACAATCAGGCATAATTATATAAGCAAACACAATACAATGATTATCTCCTCTGGAAATATATCAAGGGGAGACAGGGTCTCTGTGTATAATTAACGCCACAAACTTACCTTATTTCCTTAATTCTGTTTTTTTACTGTCACCCAGACATTCAATTCTACAATATTTCCAGCTAAATATAACTAACATTACTTATATAGTCAAAAGCATAATACATGCTTCTCCAATAATTATTACCACATTCTTACCTCATTTCCCTAATTCTGTTTTTATTGTCACCCAGACATTCAAATTCCTCAATATATCCAGCTGAACAATTCACTTTACTAAAGTCTACTTTACACACATCAAAGAAATGAGGTCTTAGACGTCCAATGCTGTATTTCCCAATGTTCGATATAATATGCTCCAAAGCGGCACCAAATATGTATGGAACCAAGGATAGGTAAATATCTCGGATAAGAATCCAATGTTTCCCATATTTCTTGATATCAACAGTTTGTTGTGGGTCACGCTCCTTTACTCCATATATCCATATGTATTCAACTACACCAATCTGAGATAAAGAAAAATCAAATATATAGAACATCTTTTTATCATAATAATTTGAATAATGCTATGAATGTTACAAATTGTCTGATCAAATTTGGAACAACAGGAAACCTTTGAGAACAAGAGCACCGCTAGGCGGAGCATTATATGCCGAAAGTGTTTTTTTTTAGTAAGGATGAAGCATTTGTAAGACATGGGAATTAGCTGTTCATCCTATAAAATTTTACAGCTGTAGGTTGATTAATACTTAAGTTATTAATAATGACCTTAACCTTTGACCTTGTGACCCCAAAATCAAAAGGGGTCTTTTACCTTATATGGACAATCATCCTAAGAAGTTTGAATATTGTGAGCCAAATGGAACTTAAGTTATACTCCGGAAACTGTTTTCAATTTTAAGGTAATAGTGATCTTGACCTTTGACCTTTTGACCCCAAATCAATAGGGGTCTTCTACCCAATATGGACAATCATCCTATGAAGTTTGAATATTGTGGGCCAAATGGAACTTAAGTTATGATCCGTAAACTGTTTTCAGTATCAAGGTAATAGTGACCTTGACTTCTGACCTTGTGACCCCAAAATCGATTGGGGTCTTCTACCCAATATGGACAATCATCCTATGAAGTTTGAACATTGTGGGTCAAATGGAACTTAAGTTATGCTCCGGAAACTGTTTTAAGGTAATAGTGACCTTGACCTTTGACCTTTTGACCCCAAAATAAATAGGGGTCTTCTACCCAATATGGACAATCATCCTATGAAGTTTGAACATTGGGGTCAAATGGAACTTAAGTTATGCTCCGGAAACCAAATTGCTAACGGAGGACGGACTCGCAAAATGGTACTTATGTGACTTTTCCTTTGATCTTTTTGGCCATTTTTAGTCACACAAGGCTTATAAAAAGACACAACCCAAAGTAAAACAAAGCCCGGACCACCTTTTAAGGAAAAACCCCAAAACCAAGCAAAGGAATTTACTTTTGGTTTAACCATTGTTCTCAATTCAAACAAGTTTCCCCCCTGGGGTTTGTACGGACAGACAGACGGACGCCAGAGTGTATAACATAATATGCCCTTTCGGGCATATTAAAATATATGTTTATGACTTTACAATTAATAAACATATTTTGCCTTTTACAAACTGAAAGTAGTAGTAATTTCTACTTCTTACAATCTTTTGTGCATCCCTGAATTATTTTTGACCTGAGTTTTGCAAATAACAAACACTATGCCTCACAATTTTGACAATTTGTGCAAAGTTATATAACAATTCCTCTATATATAAAGAAGTTTCACTATGTACAAGTGTTTTCCTCTGACCTTTGACCTAGAAACTTGGTTTATGTGAACATAACAAGACAAGCTAGAGATGGCCAAAGTTTTAAAATCTAATCATCTCTGGTGGCCATGACATCAACATTTCATTTATAAACTTGTAATTCAAGACTACTAAATTGACCATACACAAATTTACATATTTTTATCTGACCTTCGAGTTCTGTGTGTGACCATGAACTTGGCAACAGGGACCTGAATTTGGTGTGTAACACCAGATCACAATAGGGAACATTTCTACCAAGTTAAATCAAAATCAATTTACAATGTAATTATGTAATTAGAAGTTTTTCTCCTGACAAGCATTTTCCTCTGACCTCCAAATGTGACCTTGAGCTTTAACCAGGATACCTGGTTTATGCACATGACACTAAGCCCAGAGTTGAAATCATGTATATTACCACAAAAAAATTATTTCTTAATATCAATATTAAACTTTTTTAAAAAGTTAAGTATAATGTATAATAATGTATAGCTTGTGAAAGAAACTTTAAAAAAATAATCCAACATAGTCTTAATTTGAAGTTCAGGTGATACTTGTAAATAAAAAAGAGAGAAAAGTTTGACTATCTACTTACAAGAACTGAGCCAAGAGCAAAACCTATACCATACAACATAGCTGACGAGACCGTGGACTCTTTAAATGGATGTTTTAGTGACTCATCATCACAAAAGAAACCACGTTTATATGGATCACCCAAAAATCTGAACAGCAGTAAAACAGCACCGCCTGAAAATAAAATTGTATCAAATAATAATTTTGGAAAAGAAGTTTATGTAAAGTTTAAGTTTATAAAGTAATGCTATGTTATTTTAACTTCACATAGGCAAAGGCAGATAATAAAAAATGAGATCTTCAGCCTTTATTTTTTTTTCACTAAAATAATTCTGACTATCATATTCTAAAACCATATAAATTTCAATAAGTACCAATTATGTAACAGTTTTCATTCTGTCTAATAATGTGTCTATATGAAAACTGAAGTAAGTGTCCATAACTTAGCATACATGTATACAGAAGACACTTTAGCTGGTGATCATATCACCTTTACCAACCTTCTAAAGATATAATCCCTTACAACTTAGCATCCAGAAGTAAGCTATAAATAGCCAATGATGACATCTTACAAATGGTGACATCTTACAACAAACACTTTAAGACACAGTCATTTGACATTTTTTTACCTTATTACCCTAATGTATGCAGATGTTACCTTAACAAAATTTGATGACATCTGACAACAAATGTATTAAAACCCCTTAACTTTGTAAACAGAAGTTACCTATAACCAATGATGGTGAAATCTGAAAACAAAATTAATGCAAAAAGAGTCATCTGGTCCTTAACTTATATCATGAAAAAGCTATGGTTACCTTAGCTGATGATTATGGTGAGATCTGACAATAAATGCTATAAGATATAGCCATCTAACCCTTAACTTATTGCATACAGAAGCTATGGTTAGGCCCTAGCTGATGGTTGTTTAATATGACAACAAATGCTATAAGATACATTTCTTTGACCCTTAACTTTGCATGCAGAAGTTATGGTTACCTTAGCTGATGATGATGGTGCGATTTGACAAAATAGAGAAAATACAAATCCCTAAAGAAAGACCAACACGGCAAAATTGAAAATGTTGCAAGCGCAGTTTGATTGAGCCTGTTCATGGACAACCACTTTAAGACAAAGTCATTTTACATTTGCATGACCTTTGAAATTACTGTACCTGAGCCAATGATGATAACATCTGACAATACACGCTTTAAAACAGCCATCCTCTTCTCATGTATAGCACTCATGTTTATTTTTCTCTATCAAAATTCCTAAAACAAGAACATTGAGACAAATTTCATTTTTTTTTATAAAAATTCAGAAAATGTTCTTAAAATGTGTAGACATTTAGTAAAAATATTGTCTAGTGGACACATGTCTAGTGGACACATACATGCAAAACATTTAGGCATCGCTTAAACAATCTATGTGAATTAGGTAAAGTCTGTCAAATTACACCAAATTTTTTTTTTTAAAAATCTATTTTAGTTTCAAAAGATTTGATTGTATAAATTCTTTTCCTTATACAGATTGCAGTAGACTGCATTTAATAGGTGTTTAAACAAAAAGAGAGATGCAAGAATGAACTGATCTGACAACAAATTATTTTTATTAGGAAATGCAGCGGGTTTGATAAAAGTAAAAATAAAATCTGAAATGCAAATGAGAATGCAACATACTTGGTTTGGGACATATTACCATTCTCCTAAGCTTTTTTCTGTTCAAACTCTGCCCCCCCCCCTCATTTACTCAGCTTATTCAGTGACTGCAGCATAGACAGCTTCACATATTTTCAAATATTTTTGAGGTGACTCCTTCTTTTTTCGGCTTGGGAGTCCCAGGACTCCATGTGTATTTTTAAAATCACAGTGAGAACCCTCAGATGCTGCAGTCTGTCCCGGATAGGATTAACCTGTAGCTCAGCATATGGGCACAAAGGGAGAGATAACCAAATCTTTAGGGACTATAATGTCATATCATCAAAAAGAGCCTAAAGTCAATGCAATGAAGATCTAGGACTTCAGTGCTATTAAGGTGACTAAAGCATCAATGTAACACCGGAAGTGTATCCAATGTTAGATCTGACTCACAGGCGCTTGAATGTCAGACATAATCCCCTCCGGACAAAATCCCCTTCGCATACCCGGACAAAATCCCCTTCATGGGTGGACATAATCCCCTTCATGTTTTTGCAAGGCTGGACAAAATCCCCTTCACTACCCCGGACAAAATCCCCTTGTTTCATAGGTTTCTAATGTATTATTATGCTCCATAAAAATTGATGAATAATGTATTATTATATACTCCCTAAAAATTGATGAATAATGAACTTTTGTTGTTTTTCATTTATAATTATGTATCAAGTTAACCTTTATTTAGTTTAGAAGTTTTCATTAAAGCATAATGCAGTATGTCGCTCTCATTCCCACTTCATAAACAGAAAATTCATCTGAGGGGGATTTTGTCCTAGGTAGCAATTTTATGAAGGGGATTTTGTCCACTTCGAAATTTCACACATGCAGGGGATTATGTCCACCCATGGAGGGGATTATGTCCAGATATACAAAAATACATGAAGGGGATTTTGTCCGAAGGGGATTATGTCGGTACACCCAGGCGCTTGTCACATAATCAAATATTTTACATAATCGGTCTATATCTTTATATACATATATAGACCGATTATGTAACATATTTGATTATGTGACTAGCGCCTGTGATCTGACTGGCAGCAATCTTTGGATTTATAGAATGACAGACTATTCTCTCCCTTACCAGTTCCCTCTCCCTGACGGTTCTCTCCCATACCGTTTCCTCCCCTGACCCCCTGACGGTTCTCTCCCAATTTTGCAATATGCAGACAGTTCTCCCCAAATTTTTATTTGTTAGTTATCATTTTAGTTTTGACTTAATCTTATAATATTTCTTGAAGATTATTAAAATAATGTATTTGATATTAAGTAAAGTGCATTTTATGTTTATTTGATTCTGAAAAGTGTTTGTAAATTTAACACCTTTTTCAGATATTTTAATACTGTTAACACCTTCATTGTGAGAGGTTAAGATTACTGGACAGTGATTGATATACATACACCTGTAATTATGTGAAGGTCTTGTGATATTCATTCATTTGTTAAATAGCGAATAAGGTGGTAACAAGTATGTTATAGAAAATAAATAAGCAACAACTGGTATGCAATCACATTTCACATTTACTTTTATACAAAATTGATTAAAGAACATGTAGTCAGTAACATGAAACAATATATATTACCAAATAACTAATAAAAATATTTGTTTATCAACACCTTTTTACAGTTATTTTAATCATTAGATTACACCTTGATTCTTGAATAATGAATTAATAAACACCTTAATTATCTCTGACAGTAAACTTAACGCACATACATGTACATGTGTATTGAACTCCTTTCTTCATTATACAAAAGTATTTAATTATAGTAATTTAGCAATTAAAATTTATAAATCATTTTTTGCTTATATTTTTTTTTCTTATTTATTAAAAAAAAAAACAAAAAACCTCACCCAATAATAAATATCGAATGATTATCCTAATCAAGTAAATTAAACACATTAAAAAGTATACATTAGATCTAAATTAATAAAAAAAAATCTGAATAATATACTATGCTAAAAATATTTTTTTTTATCTAATCTATATCAATTAATCATAAACATGCCCATATATTAAACATCTAAATACTCCAATAAAATATTTTAATTTAATAATAAACTTATCCAATAATTAAACATCTAAATACTTCAATAATAATCATTAATGTATTAATAAAAATAAAGATGGGGAGGAACTGTCTACTTATTTGCAAATATGCAGACGGTTCTCCCCCAAAATAGGGAGAGAAACGTCAGGGAAGGAAGTGGTAAGGAAGAGAATAGTCTGACTACCGGATTTATAGTCACCACTTGGACATGCCATCACTCAAAAAAATTAGTTGCCAAACCATTTTACATAATTTGATAAAGCCATTTTTAAATTGACAGTCATATTATTCTCATAATTAGGACATATACTAAATTTTAATATAAATTTTTGGGCTATTTCTTATAATGCAAGCCGATGGAAATATCAATAGATTAGTCTGACCTAACAGACATAAAATCTCATTTCCGGGTTTATCACGATTCCAAGAAACCGACCATGTAAAGACTGAAGTCTAGAATTTAAAGTAACACAAACTTTACGGTACAATGAACTTTCGGTTTAAAGAACTTTTACCGTCTGCAGAACTTGAAATATTTCATCTGTCAAATCAAAACTTGTCAGTTGACCACATAACGATAAAAGGCGAGGAGTTACAAATGACTCCAGCATATTGGTTCCCGGCTTGCTAATTTTACTTTTTTCCCGTTTTTGCAAAAATAAGAAAATTTGCTCCCGTGCAAAACAAATTCCTGTTTTAAAATGCTTCGTCAATTTTTTAAGAAGGTAAAATATGATTGAAGAATTTAAGTTATTATTTTTTATTTAAAAATGTATATTTGGTTTAAGTGACATTTATTTCAATGCAGACTTATCCAGGATAATATCTCGTGTCACATGTATTCGCGACGAGTTGATAACGATTCGCTCCACTGACGTTTCGCGACAAAAACACTCGGCCACTTCATTCTTTTATATGCTGACGACACAGTTATATTTGCTGAATCTGCTGAAGAACTGCAAAAAGCACTATATGCAATGTCAAATTATTGTCAATTACAGCATCTAATAATACAAAAATTGTTGTTTTTTTTGTAAAAGTAAAAGAGGTTTAAAATGTAATACCCTAGCTTTAAGTTTTGAAGGTAATTTGTTACAGATTCAGGGTTCTCAGGGACGCTTATTTCAGCGTCCCGGTACGCATGTTTATTACAGCTGGACGCAAATATTTCAGAGCAAGGATTCCACGTACGCTTAATTTTGCCTTGGGACGCATAAACATTACCGATTGTTTACAACCACAAATACACAAATGCGTCAGCACGTGTCAGTCTATAGGTAGGCGGTCCTATGCACATCGACCCGTGAAGCGATTAGCCAATCAGCGATAACGCTTCCGATCATTAACATGCAATAGTTATCAGACTAATGTATACACGCTGTACAGTACATGTAATTACCAGATATAACACGTGGTGATAATTCTATATCTTTGATCAACAGTTGATTGGAAATTAGCAACTTATACCGACAAAAGGATAAAATTATCGACTATTTACGCCGCAAGTTTAAAGACTGTTTTCTTAAATTACAAATGAGTGTAATTTTGAATGATTCGGAACATTTTCGGCATTTTCTAGGCACAATTTTGCTTTAGTTTCATTTTTTTCAAAAACTTTCTATAAGAGTATTAAGAATTTAAGATATTGTGCCGAAATGCCACGACAACAAACCAAAATACACATACCCTTTAAGGCCTTTTCTTTGATATTTAGATTCTATCCGAAAATTGATCCCGAACATCGGCGATTTCACGTTCGCCAGAAACCCTAAAATTTCGCAAAAATTCTCGGTTTCCAAGCCAAACATGCGAATGAATTGTTCCTTTATTATTTAATCAACATTAAATCTTTAAATATCGATCTTCAATTTGCCCCCTTTTGAAAATATTTGCTAAAATAATTGTCGATCGGGTGAATCTCTTACACACTGTGTGAAGCTGTACACGATTTTCCTATTCATTCCGCTAAACGCTGCCTATATACATTTACGTTTTTTTTTACAAATATAAACTTTTTGTCTTTAGAGTGGACTTATTTAACCAGAATAAAATTTGATTTGGTATAAAAGTGGGAAAAAAAACGATTTCCATGTGTTGATGCATTATAATTAAATAATTTCATAATAAATATTAACAACAAAACAATGAAATTTTATACTATGTAGTTCAGAGTTTCTTTTGAATAGCTATAAACTTTGGAAGTCTCTTGAAGATTTAAAATATCAGCAATGCTATTGTGAGCATTGAATGACTAATCTGTAAACATATAAATTGCGACGCGCTTTTGGACTCCAACTATTTCAGGGTTGGGAGTCCATGGACTCCATGTTTTAAAGTCCTAGTGAGAACCCTGCAGATTGTCAATGATTTTTCACATCTGGGTGGTAAATTTTCTTATAACATTTGGTAAATTTGCTAAAACAAAGAATCATTTCTAAGAATAGGCAAGAAAGGCTATGTTTTCGATAATAGTTAGAAAGTTGGATCTACCTACCTAATTATAAGACCTATACATAACCTATTTCATATTTATCATTAATTAATCTTTCATTTCATGTTACGTTAGGTCTTAGCAGATCACTGCAAAAACGTGTCGCAAACAATTTGACATTAGACATCTATTTAGATCTAATGCATTTAAACAATTAAGACAGCATGTATTTACATTAATTTTGACCTATTTATGAATAAAACTAAAAAATAAATACCTTTTAACAAAATAAACTGTGACATCCGAAAAATCATGATTAAAACCTCTCATTTAATTAAATTCCTTATAGTTATACAGCCGATAAACAAATGACCGTCATACAGTGCACAAATTCTGATTGGCTAATTCAAATGCAAGCGTTTAAATGAGTCAGAAGTTTCTAACAGATTATTTTTTTAACGAAATAATTGCCCATGCACTGTCAGCGTGTTTGAATATATTTTTCCGTTCAAAAATTTGGAATCAATCTGTAAAGCACTTTACTTAAACAGTATGGCTGATAGGCAAAAATAGATTGATATTTATATTTTATTCTTAATTGATAAGTACATTGTTTGAGCGTTTTTGTGAATGATTGAGCATGAAATTGAAAGAATTGAAGAGAAGCTTTTGAATAAAGCTTGAAAGGCAAGACAATAGTCATTTTTTTTTTTTTTTAAATGCTATGCTTTTATGAGCAATAACTATTAGACGTCAGGCTTGGCTGACCTAAAACTATAACAAGCCTGTAATGTCTAATATATTGGACTACCTATCAGTAGTATCACAATCATATCACAAGAGCGTAGCCCTGGTCTGCTAAGCAGTCCCGGCCTTTGACATCCTGGTATTAATTGTTTCTTGTGCCATATATGACATTTAAATAATACCTTTATAGATAGCTGAGTAATAATAAAAGGCCAGCCACATTTTTAGCTCTTCTGAGCACAACATGCTCATGGTTCCCCCACTGTCCGTCGTCATGCGTCATCAACAATTCTTTAAACAACTTCTCATCAAAAACCAAAGACTGCACAGTAAGGAATGATCCTTGGGTGATCCCCTGCCAAAATTGTTAAATGGTTCCGGTCTGTTGCATAAGTAGGTCACAGGCTAGAAAAGGAGTTTAAAAAATGCAAACTTAAAAAGCCTAATGTCTGAAAGTGCAAGGCCTGCCGCCTAGAGCTTTGATATTTGGTATATGATATCACCTATAGGTCCTCTACCAAATTTGTTCAAATTATAGCCTTGGGGTCAAAATTGGCCCCGCCCCATGGGGTCATAGGTTTTTCCTTATATGTTTATAGTAAAAACTTAAAAAAACCTTCTCCTCTGAATTGACAAAGGCTAGAGGTCAGATATTTGGCATGAAGCATTGTGTAGTGGAACTCTAACAAGATTGTTCAAATTATAGCCCTAGGGTCAATTTGGCCCCACCATGGGGTCATAGGTTTTCCTTCTTGAGTACTAAATGCAATTGATATACAAAAGTAAAGTTACAAGGTCTTAAAAATATACAAAACAGGGTAAATTGTTTTGTGTAGTTAAGAAGTTGATGTTTTAAGACAATACACCAAGAACTTTAAAGTTATGATCATGGTTAAAGTTTATGGATGGGAACAGTTTTAACTATACACAAAGATCAGGTGAGCGCATTGGGGCCAATGGCCCCCTTGTTTTTCTTTTGCTCCTTCAGGCAAGTTCTTTTTTGATAACCTTAATGCTCTTGTTCATCGAGAAATGTTTTTTTTTTCAGATGGTAAGTGGTGAAAGAAGTGTTGTGAGCATACATAGGTGCATCAGGGCAAACTATTGTACAAATGATGAAAAAAATTTGGAGGCAGTACACGAGGAAAAACCAGAGGAAAAACCAAAAGGAAGTGAATTATGTGAGTTATGCCATTTATTGACCTTATTATTACATACCTCTGCAGTTTTAAACCAGGTCATTCACTGTCCTCTTCTAAAATGGTTCTAAGTGGTGGTTAACATATTTTTTTATCAGTTGTGTGATTTAAAGTTGTCTTTTAGAGAATATTTAAATATAATTTACATATAGAGAACGGAACAGTAGATTAGAGGAACCGAGAAGTTTCCTTATTGTTTATGTATTTTATCGCCAGCAAATTTCATTTTTTCCTTAATTCTTTTGATTTGATAATTATTTGAAAGGATTAATTTTAAAAATAACATATATTAAACCTCTAATAGAAAAGCTGAAGGCCGATACAAGTTTGTTCTCCATATGTAAGTTAGTAAAGCTGACAATTCGTTTCCCAATATTCTATTTTTAGAAACAAAAGTCATTAAAAATAGGTCTCAGGACGCTGTGTTGAAGAAGACTTAACAGTGATATGATTCACTTTTCCGAGATAAAATTACTGAAAACCTTATTTTCAAACAACACAGAATTGATTTTTCCAACAAAAAATTAAAACTGAAGGCCCGCTGGTTTAATTGAACTGAGCCAAAAGCTTAGTACATGCATATGTCTCAGTATGAAACTCATGATAATAAATGAGCTGCGTCATTACAAAACCAACATAATGCGATTGCGACCAGCATGGATCCAGACCAGCCTGCGCATCCGCGCAGTCTGATCAGGATCCATGCTGTTCGCTATCAGTTTCTCTACTTGTTATAGGGTTTGTAAGCGAACAGCATGGATTCTGATCAGACTGCGCGGATGCGCAGGCTGGTCTGGATCCATGCTGGCCGCAAACCCATTATGTTGGTTTTGTCATGACGCGGCTCAAATGAAACATACCATATGCATAAAAATGGTAATTATTAGTCCCCTACCAGTTTAACCGGAGGGGACTTTAGGTTTTCCCTCCGTCCGTCTATCCGTCTGTCCGTCCGTCTATCTGTCAGTCCGTCCGTCCACAAAACTGGATCCCGCGATAACGCAAAAAGTACTGAAAATATTTTTATGAAACTTGATATATGGATAGATGGCAGTATGGAGATTATGCACGTCTTTTTTTTTTTCTTCCTATGTTGAAAATTCTGGTTGCTATGGCAACAAATAGTCTGAAAATATGGCAAATTTAACACATAAACTGGATCCAGTGATAACTCAAAAAGTACTGAAAATATTTTTATGAAACTTGAAATATGGGTAGATGGCAGTCTGGAGATTATGCACATCTTTTTCTTTCTTCCTATGTTGAAAATTCTGGTTGCTATGGCAACAAATAGCCTGAATTTCAAGATTTCTGATTTAAATTTTTCAGCTTTTTCACTATATGTTCTTTATTTCTTAAGGTGTTTTACTTCAAACTTTAAATATAAGTTTCTGGTCATCAACCACATCATATGTGACAAGGTTTATAACTCTAGCACAAAAAATATCAGTATTACCTCCCTTGAACTTAGATTTTTTAGGGGAAAAAAATGTTGTCTTTTTTAAATAACTTCTTTATTTCCTAATGTACATGTATCTACTTCAAACTTCATATATATGTTTCTTATTATCACTCGACATTTTTGAGAAGGTTAAATACTCTAGCAAGACTATTTCCAGAATTATGTCCCCTTGAACTTAGATTTTTTTCGAGAAACTGGTATTTTCACTCCAACTTCTTCATTCCTTATAGGATTTACTTTAAAATCCCACATCGTAATAATATGACAAGGTTGTATAAATATAATTTCCTTACTAAGCATGGAAACTTAACACATTACTGTGATATAGACAAACTTATTTTATTATGTTTTGTGGTCGATATTTTCAAATACAGACTTCATCCTCAAATTCATTATAAATGGCAATACACAGGAGTGTATGACAATTAAAGAACTTTTTGAGGGACCGGTAGGGGATAGGGGACTACTGTATTGCCCGCAATACTATCAAATGCTTGTTATAATGAGGGTTAATTTCTATTGTCTTGGCAATTTGAATGCCATGGGTCAAAACATCCCACTCTGTTGTAGCCTTTCTGTGCCTTACAATGATACTGATGTTCTCGAAATGTTCTGAGAACGTGAAAAGAATTTTAACTCCACTGATTCTGAGAAAGTGTTCATTATACAAAATTATTTCAAATTGTTTTACAGCATCTTACATGCATGCATTTTTTTCTGGCATTGTTTTTATACATGATATATGAAGTCATATTACTTTAACTTTCAGCATTTTGCAAAGTGCAATGTATTGGAAGAGTGGGTTCACCACCAAAAGAGGTAGAAACAAAAATGGGTCACACATTTGTTAGTTTTAGGATTGGATGTGGAAATGATAGTAAGAAAACTTACATTATTTTGCTTTGTTGACTTACTGTTAATATTTTTACTAAGTTACTTAATTCTTGCTCCTCACTATACTTGTTTGAGTGAAATTTTACCAAAAGTTAATGAATGTCACATGAAAGACTCAGGTCTCTAGCTCAGATGTCAAGATCATACCATCACAGGGGTGTGGAAATACAAACTTTTCATACTTGTCCACATTTAAACTTACTTGTCCAGGTGAGTTTTGAGATCAAAGATTTTCTGTTACATAAGGAGCTTATGAACAAAGTAAAATGTAGAAGCTTTATTGTGCCATTCTGTATCAAAGAGAAGAATGTTTCTCGTAATTTTTAATAATCATAGAAATTTCACTGTCTTAAAATATTTATATCATTGTTATTTCTCAACTTGTCAACAGACAAGCAGTAACCAAATTTTTACTTGTCCGAGTCAGACAAGTCGGGCATAGGAATTCCACACCCCTGCATCAGAGCAAGGGATTGAACTTAGCATAATTTTGTCATATAGTCTTGCAGTTGAAGTATGTGTCAGGTTCATTACTTCTACATGTATAATAGGATTTAAGCAGAGGCATCTGTGTCCTCTTGACACATTTCTAGTTCAGTTAAGACCCCTTGTTTTTACTTTCTTAGTTATATTTTTTGTTGAGGTACATTTCATAAATATTGCTAACTATTGCCAACTTAATGACAATGTTGCATCAATGTTTAGTTTTAGTTGTAATATTGTGAAAGCATCATGTCTCTTTAACGGTATACCTAAAATACGAAAGTGAGATTTTTGACGAAAGGGAGCGAAAGTGAGCGAAAGTGACTTTTAAAATTTGAATTGTACCGTTTTAATAGAATTTTACAGTGAATTTTCTGTTAGTAGACGTATATTATTAGCAACTAATAATATTTCTTTAAAAAAAATAATCACTCTGATGATTTAATCCCCATTCATTTGCATAATTTCTATACACAAGTTGTGACATCTTTGAAAAATACGAAAGTGACTTAAAGATATTAAATATAGAGTTTAAATTGAAATTTATATTAAAATTGCAGTTTGTAGACGTATATTATCAGAAATATATAATATTTATTTTCAAAAATAATCATTATGATGATTTAATCGTAACTGTTAGTCTATATTTAATACTTTACAAGTTACTTTCGTATTTTTCTATGCTATGCGAGCGAAAGGAAGATCGCTGAACTTGTATATAGAATGTTAGGCCAATAAATGGCGATTAAATCATGATCATGGTTATTTATTATAATATATATAATGAGTTGCTAATAATATATGTCTACAAACAGCTGTAAAATTCTATTAAAACGGTAAAATTCAAATTTTAAAAGTCACTTTCGTCAAAAATCTCACTTTCGTATTTTAGGCAAACCCTCTCTTTAACATTTAAGGTAGTCTAACTGTAATGCTTTCCTGCCAAAGAAATTTTAACATCAGCTAATATCGTAGCAAATAGGTTATTTGTGGGAGGTTATTTTTTCAAAATCCTGGGCATTAGATTATTTACAATCACTTATCCTTTATTGCTATGTACTAAATTCTGGTTATAAATGGTTTAAACTTGTTGAATAACGAATATTGTGTAAAATGACCGAGTTTTTACGATATTGGCCGATATTAGAATTTCTTTGGCAGGAAAGCATTACAGTATGACTTTCTTTATGAAAATATTCACATTGTATACTGAAACATGCCTCTTAAGAAATTATCTAACTTTAATTTAATTGTTTGTCTTGTAGGTGAAACAAAATGGCATACAGTCAACATAAATAATCCAGGATTAGCATCTTTGGTGTTGAATAGAATGCATGTTGGGTAACAAAAGTTTTATATGTTTATTTCTCAGAACTTACATAGTTTTTACAATTCCATCCTGCCCAACTATGTGTTCAGTCCATAACTTTTCATTTTTGGATGGATTTTAAAATCCTTTTGTATAAATCTGTGGCACATTAAGTCATTTGGTTCCTAGCTACCTGTAGTAAATTTAGTTATCTACATGTAACTAGTTATTTGTAGGAAGTAAATTTCGTTATGTATGTGTAAAAAGTTTTAAAAAAAAATTTCTACATGTATAAAGTTTGGTAGTAAATTTAGTTATTTACACGTGTCAAGTTAGGAAGTAAATTTAGTTACCTACAATGAACATGTACTAAGTTTGGTAGTGAATTTCTTTTTATGCTAACTGTTCAGAAGACACTGTCATTCCTATACTTCCTTTGCAGAGACAGAGTGTATGTTGGTGGGAAATTGTCATATACTGATGGTGAACTCTATAACAAAAATTACAGAATCTACGCAAGTAAGTTAAAATAGTAATTAAGAGATATTTAAAGGATAATAGCTAGTGTTTTTATACGCCCGTTTGAAAAACGGGACGTATTATGGGAACGCCCCTGGCGGGCGGGCGGCGTCCAATTTTGTCCAGAGCATATCTCCTACATGTATAGAGGGATTTAAATGAAACTTCATAGAAATGTTCACCACTATGAGGAGCAGTGTCGCGCACATGAACCAGGTCTCTAGGTCAAAGGTCAAGGTCACACTTAGAGCTCATTGAAAAATGCTTGTCCGGAGCAAAACTTCCACATGTATAGAGGGATTTCAATATTACTTGGCACAAATGTTCACCATTGTGAGGCTGAGTGTCGCGCGCAAGATTCAGGTCCTTGCGGCAAAGGTCAAGGTCACACATAGAGGTCAAAGTTCAGATAAAAATATGAAGATGTGTATATGGACCATTTAGTCATCATTTATTGAGGGATTGTAACACAAATGGTCATTATCAAGACTATGGCTGTGATACATATAATTTAGGTCAATATATACAAGGTCAAGGTCACTAAAGATGATGAAATATCCAGATGTTGTCCGGAGCATATCTCCTACAAGCATGGAGGGATTTTAATGAAATTTCATAGAAATGTTCACCATTATGAGAAGCCATGTCACGCACATCAACTAGGTCTCTAGGTCAAAGGTCAAGGTCACACTTAGAGCTCATTGAAAAACGCTTGTCCAGAGCAAAACTTCCACATGTATAAAGGGATTTCAATATAACTTGGCACAAATGTTCACCATTGTGAGGCGGAGTGTCGCGCACAAAATTCAGGTCCCTGCAGCCAAGGTCAAGGTCACACATAGAGGTCAAAGTTTAGATAAAAATATGAAGATGTGTATAGGGACGATTTAATCATCATTTATTGAGGGATTGTAACACAATTGGTCATTATCATGACTACGGCTGTGACACATGTACTTTAGGTCAATATATGCAAGGTCAAGGTCACTAAAGATGGTGAAATATCCAGATTTTGTCTGGAGCATATCTCCTACATGTATGGAAGAATTTTTATAATACTTTATGGAAATGTTCACCACCATGATATGTATTGCTCCATGCATGATCATCTGAATGGAAAGCAAATTGGGACAATGCCGTTTTTAATAAACTTCACGATATAAACCCATCTCTTGATATGTCACCATCTCTATCTCTGTCAAACCGCCGTGATCAAACAGTTCTTCTTCGATGCCGAATTTGACACACTAAAATTACCCACTCTTATCTCCTCACAAATGACAATGCCCCTTTCTGTGTAGGTTGTAATGAAAATTTTACTGTCAAGCATTTTCTTCTTGAATGTCATGATTTTTCACAGGCCCCGTAATAGATTTTATTCTGTAAATTCACTCAAAGAACTTTTTAATACAATTCCATCAAAGAACATAATTGATTATTTAAAAGAGATAAATTTGTATTCTAGGATCTAATTGGTTCATTTCTATTGTCATTTACAATGTTTTACATAATATTTTAAGCCTATTATAGCATTCGGCACGATATGGCCAGTTATGTGTTGACGTGCCGTAAAAATCCAAACAAACAAACAAAAAATCCATGCATGATCCAGGTCTCCAGGTCAAAGGTCAAGGTCACACTTAGAGCTCATTGAAAAACGCTTGTCCGGAGCAAAACTTCTGCATTCATAGGGGGATTTCAATATAACTTGGCACAAATGTTCACCATTGTGAGGCTGAGTGCCGCACGCAAAATTCAGATCCCTGCGACCAAAGTCAAGGTTACACATAGAGGTCAAAGTTCAGATAAAAATTTGAAGATGTGTATAGGTTTAGTCATCATTTATTGATGGATTGTAGCACAAATGGTAACTATCATGACTACAGATGTGACACATTTAATTTAGGTTAATATTTGCAAGGTCAAGGTCACTGGAGATGATTAAATATCCAGATGTTGTCCGGAGCATATTTTCTACATGCATGGAGGAATTTTAATGTTACTTTACAGAATTGTTCACCACCATGAGACGTAGTGCCCTGCACATGAACCAAGTCTCTAGGTCAAAGGTGAAGGTCACAGTTAGAGCTCATAGAAAAACGCTTGTCTGGAGCAAAACTTCTACATGCATAGAGGGATTTCAATATAATTTGGCACAAATGTTCATCATTGTGAAGCTGAGTGCCGTGCATAAAGTTCAGGTCCCTGCGACCAAGGTCAAGGTCACACATCCTGTGCATATCTTCCCTGCTGATTTGTTTTAAGGTTCATTTAACAACACAGTGCCAAGAATAAAAACTTGCTTGCTAGATAACACTTATCCATAATGCCCCCATCATCATCTAAAGCTTTCGTAAACGGGCGTATTTTGTGACTATGGCACCCTTGTTTTATCTCACCTGGACATTGTGACCACCATGTGTTCATGTTCCATTCATGTTCCAAAATCTCCTTATAAGATCTTTGGCTAATAATGATGGAACTATAACAGGAATGATCCTAGGACTGTCCTACATCAAAATACACAAAAAGTGCCCCTACAGGGCGAGTATAAAAAAAACCACTCGCTGTTTGGTAGTGTAGAAACAAACACTTACTTATTCAGATCTATGGACATTGCTGAGTGATAAACATGTCATACTTGTTGTCTAAGGATCTTTAGCGGCTGTCAGAGGAAGCCTTTGTTTCCTTGAGCAAGAAACTTTACACTCATTGCTGTGTACTAGTTTGTTCAAGGAATAAAGTTGTGTGTGTGTCCGTAAGCTTATAGCTTCCTACACAATATAAGTAAAATTCAAACAGGTGCAGACAGTAATTCTGAAACCTCGGATGTTATAGTTAGCTGTAGCTATAAGCCCTGGATTTTGTGCAGTGTAGGAAGCATAACTTCCGTGATCTGTTAAAATGGCAAAAGAAATATGATAAAGTACAAGTGTTTTTGGACAATGTTGACTTGAAAAATAATCCGCCAAATATTCTCTTGAGATACTGGACTTTTATAGGTAAATTAAAATGAACAGCAATAACTTTGTACACTCTTAACAATAATTAATTCTGTATCACAGGTTTTTAGACCAGGTGAGCAGACAATAACTGGTGGGGCAACCATAAGTAATAGCATAACATAGACAATTAGAACAAGACCAAAAATATCTTTAATTATACCCCCCGCACAACAAAGTTGTAAGGGGGGTATACTGGAATCAGCTTGTCTGTCCGGCCGTCTGGTGTCGGTCGGTTTTTTTCTTGTCCGCCCAATAACTTAAGAATCCTTTGACCCACAGTCTTCATATTTAGTCACGATTAGTAGATGACCCCTATTGATTTGAGGTCACCAGCTCAAAGGTCAAGGTCACAGGGGCCTTGACTTCAAAAAGCTTGTCCGCCTAATAAGTTAAGAATTCTTTGACCCACAGTCTTCATATTTGGCATGGAGGTTAGTCATGATAAGTAGATGACCCCTATTGATTTTGAAGTCACCAGGTCAAAGGTCAAGGTCACAGGGACCTTGACTTCAAAAAACTTGCCCGCCCAATAACTTAAGAATTCTTTGACCCACAGTCTTCATATTTGGCATGGAGGTTAGTCATGATTAGTAGATGACCCCTATTGATTTTGAAGTCACAAGGTCAAAGGTCAAGGTCACAGGGGCCTTGACTATAAAAAGCTTGTCCGCCCAATAACTTGAGAATCCTTTGACCCATAGTCTTCATATTTGGCATGGAGGTTAGTCACGATTAGTACATGACCCCTATTGATTTTGAGGTCACCAGGTCAAAGGTCAAGGTCACAGGGACCTTGACTTCAAAAAGCTTGTCCACCCAATAACTTAAGAATCCTTTGACCCACAGTCTTCATATTTGGCATGGAGGTTAGTCACGATGAGTACATGACCCCTATTGATTTTGAGGTCACCAGGTCAAAGGTCACAGGGACCTTGATTTCAAAAAGCTTGCCCGCCCAATAACTTAAGAATCCTTTGACCCACAGTCTTCATATTTGGCATGGAGGTTAGTCACGATTAGCAGATGACCCCTATTGATTTGAGGTTACCTGCTCAAAGGTCAAGGTCACAGGGGCCTTGACTTCAAAAAGCTTGTCCGCCCAATAACTTAATTCTTTGACCCACAGTCTTCATATTTGGCATGCAGGTTAGTCATGACTAGTAGATGACCCCTATTGATTTTGAGGTCACCAGGTCAAAGGTCAAGGTCACAGGGGCCTTGACTTCAAAAAGCTTGTCCGCCCAATAACTTAAGAATCCTTTGACCCACAGTCTTCATATTTGGCATGGAGGTTAGTCACGATTAGTAGATGACCCCTATTGATTTTGAGGTCACCAGGTCAAAGGTCAAGGTCACAGGGGCCTTGACTTCAAAAAGCTTGTCCGCCCAATAACTTAAGAATCCTTTGACCCACAGTCTTCATATTTGGCATGGAGGTTAGTCACGATTAGTAGATGACCCCTATTGATTTTGAAGTCACCAGGTCAAAAGTCAAGGTCACAGGGACCTTGACTTCAAAAAACTTGCCCGCCCAATAACTTAAGAATCCTTTGACCCACACTCTTCATATTTGGCATGGAGGTTAGTCAAGATTAGAAGAAGACCCCTATTGATTTTGAGGTCACCAGGTCAAAGGTCAAGGCTACAGGGGCCTTGACTTCAAAAAGCTTGTCTGCCCAATAACTTTAAAATCCTATGGCCCACAGTCTTCATATTTGGCATGGAGGTTAGTCATGATTAGTAGATGAACCCTATTGATTTTGAAGTCACCAGGTCAAAGGTCAAGGTCACATGGGCCTTAACTTCAAAAGCTTGTCCGCCCAATAACTTAAGAATCCTTTGACCCACAGTCTTCATATTTGGCATGGAGGTTAGCCACGATTATTACATGACCCCTATTGATTTTGAGGTCAAAGGTCAAGGTCCCAGGTGCCTTGACTTCAAAAAGCTTGTCCGCCCAATAACTTTAGAATCCTTTGACCCACAGTCTTCTTATTTGTTATGGAGGTTAGTCAAGATTAGTAGATGACCCCTATTGATTTTGAGGTCAAAGGTCAAGGTCCCAGGTGCCTTGACTTCAAAAAGCTTGTCCGCCCAATAACTTAAGAATCCTTTGACCCACAGTCTTCATATTTGGCATGGGGGTTAGTCACGATTAGTACATGACCCCTATTGATTTTGAAGTCACCAGGTCAAAAGTCAAGGTCACAGGGACCTTGACTTCAAAAAGCTTGCCCGCCCAATAACTTAAGAATCCTTTGACCCACACTCTTCATATTTGGCATGGAGGTTAGTCAAGATTAGAAGAAGACCCCTATTGATTTTGAGGTCACCAGGTCAAAGGTCAAGGCTACAGGGGCCTTGACTTCAAAAAGCTTGTCTGCCCAATAACTTTAAAATCCTATGGCCCACAGTCTTCATATTTGGCATGGAGGTTAGTCATGATTAGTAGATGAACCCTATTGATTTTGAAGTCACCAGGTCAAAGGTCAAGGTCACATGGGCCTTAACTTCAAAAGCTTGTCCGCCCAATAACTTAAGAATCCTTTGACCCACAGTCTTCATATTTGGCATGGAGGTTAGCCACGATTATTACATGACCCCTATTGATTTTGAGGTCAAAGGTCAAGGTCCCAGGTGCCTTGACTTCAAAAAGCTTGTCCGCCCAATAACTTTAGAATCCTTTGACCCACAGTCTTCTTATTTGTTATGGAGGTTAGTCAAGATTAGTAGATGACCCTTATTGATTTTGAGGTCAAAGGTCAAGGTCCCAGGTGCCTTGACTTCAAAAAGCTTGTCCGCCCAATAACTTAAGAATAGTTTGACCCACAGTCTTCATATTTGGCATGGAGGTTAGTCACGATTAGTAGAGAACCCCTATTGATTTGAGGTCAAAGGTCAAGGTCACAGGGGCCTTGACTTCAAAAAGCTTGTCTATCCAATAACTTAAGAATCCTTTAACCCATATTTTGCATGGAGGTTTATCATGACCATAAGGTGACCCCTATTGATTTTGTAATCACTGGGTCAAAGGTCAAGGTCACAGGGGCCTTGACTAAAAAGAGCTTGTCCTCTCAATTGCTTAAGAAGTCTTTATATTTGGTATTGAGGTTGTTTATGACTAGTAGATGACTTCTTTTGATTTTTAGGTGACTGTGTCAAAGGTCAAGGTCACATGGATTTTACTAAAATAAGCTTGTCTGCTCAAATGCTGAAGAATGCTGTCCGCAGTGTATTGATTTTTACATTTTCACATTTGAAGCATGTAGAATACATAACTTAGCAATGCACTGGCTTAGTAACCTGAGATTTTGCAGGGCCAGGTTGTTCTTGGGCTCTAAATGGCCACTGTGGTAGGCGGGGGTATTCACACCATAACAGTGGCAATTCTAGTTTTTTCAGTCTACCCAAAATTTATATTACAGTATTATTGTTAGATATTAGGGATATCTGACCTTTATGGCGAAGTAAACATTGTTAAGATAACGCTCAAGTTATTTAGGAGTTATCTCACATTTTGTATAAGTGGAATGTTTTTTGTATTGTTTCAGGTGAGGCATATGTATTGAACCATAGCAGGAAATATTGGGAGGAACAAGAAAGAAGGTCACATGATGATGAATCTGAAAATGATGAATCTAGAACAGATGCGATGACTTCGTCTTACAATGATAAGCATTGAAAATCTCCGGAAGACTTCATTTACCATTTGTGTTCACCAAATCACATTGTTATGTTTGTGCTGTTAAAGATTTGTCATCAATTTTTTTATGTTAAAAAAACATCTTATATCATTGTCTACTATGTTAAGATAGTGCAGGTTGTAACTGTTTGATGACACATTGTTGTGATTTGTTGAAGTTTAAGAAGTTGGGTATGCCAGTATTAATGTATACATTAGTCTAATGTTCCTGGAAGAGAGAGCATATAGTCACCACCTTTCTGTCTGTCTGTCTGTCTGCATACACTCAGATGACACAGCACTAAATCATGTGTTCATTCCATAAAGATTTGCAAAGATTTTGTTGATGGCCCCTTTTGATTTTAAGGTCATAGATCAGTCACTCTGGCCCTGGCCACTAAAGGCTTATCCAATGAATCACTGGAAAAACCCTTTGGCCTACAGTCCACATATATCACGTGGAGGTTGGACTAGAATATGGCTCTACTGATTTTGAGGTCATTAGCTCAAAGGTCAATGTCAGCTTTGCTTTGTCCACTGAAAGCTTAATCAAAAATAACTAGAAATAACTAGAAAAAGCTTTGGCCTACAGCTATATATTTGGTCATGAGATTGGTCATGTCATAACTAGATGATGACAGAACCCTTTTTATTTGAGGTCATTAGCTCAAGGTCATAAATTAAATACTTTTCTCATCAAGAATGATCAAAGATTTGTGAAACTTAAAAGTTATAATGCTAAATGTTTAATATATTTTGTATATATATATATATAAAACTTTACTTTTATAAAAATATTCATATGTATATATGTCACTATGACAGAAATGAAGAAGGGGCATGAGTGTCCTATGTACACATTTTTAGATCTTTTTTTTTTTTTTTTTTTCAAAGAAAAAAGTATAGGTATTGTTATTGTTACAGTCATGGTGGCATTCCTGTTGCCGTCCACAAACTTTAACCTTGATCATAACTTTTTAGGTTCTTGGTGTATTGTCTTCATACTTGGCCACAACAACCCTTAGGACAAGATCTTAGAGAAGACCAGACAAAACTTGACCTTTATTCGTAAATGACCTTGACCTTCAAAGTCAAATGTCTTCATTTTGCTTGATTTTTGCTATAAGTTGCTATAACTGTTACTTCTTAATGGACTGTCTTCAAACTTGAACACAACAATCTTTTAGGATAGACCTTTAAGTTTACCAGACAAACTTTGACCTTCACTTATACATGACCTTGACCTTAAATGTCAAATTATTGAAATTTTCATTTTTTTGCTGTAACTGGCTATGACTTTGTTATTAATTAATGGATTGACTTCATATTAAGACACAAAATTCTTTAGGATAAGACATTTATGTATATCAAATTGATCTTGGCGCATTTATAACCTTGACTTTGAAGGTTAAATTATTGAATTTTCACTGTAATTGCTATAATTGACTGAAACTTGGTAATTAAGGAATGGATTATCTTCATACGTGGACAAATCAACCTTTTTGACATGACCTAAATGGTTGACTTAACCTTGACTTGGAAACGACCTAGAAAATTATTTTTGAATTTTGGTTAAATTCTCATAATTTTGTGATTTATGTATGGATTTGATTTATATTTAGACAAAACAAGATTTTTTACCAAACAACATATTACATAATTGAGATGTGACCATGACTTTTAATTGACCTTGAGCACCAAGGTCAAATTAATGAAATTCTTTTTTTTTCTGTTACTGGCTAGAACTTTATTTAAAAATGGATTAACTCCATATTTAGACACAACATCTGTAAGGTCAGGAGGACCTTGATGTATATTAAACGAAAATGGACCTTGACTCATGTATGACCTTGAAAATTATAAAATTTTCACTCATAATTGCTATAATTGACTGTAACTTGGTAATTAATCAATGGATTATCTTCATACTTGGATAAAATAACTTTTTGGATAAGACCTTCTGAAAGGTTGAACTGACCTTGACCTTTTAATGACCTTTACCATCATGTCAAATTATTGAATTAGGTTCTCATAATTTTTGTTATTTATGTACAGATTTGATTTATACATGGACAAAACAATACTAGTGACCAACGTACATGTTGAATGATTTAGATATGATCTTGACATTTAAATGACTTTGAGCGTCAAATGAATGAATTCTGCTTACATTTTCTTAACTTTGTAATTTATGTATGGAAATAATTCACACATGGACAAAACAAGAAGTGTGACTAGGCAGACCTAATATAAAAATTTAAAAAGAAAGAAAAAAAAACATAATTTAAGTTGTTTTTTATTTGCTTTTAGAAAAAGTTGAGCGTTGCCCCTGCCTGGCAGTGGCTCTTGTTTATTGAAAAAGTTGAGCATTGCCCCTGCCCCACAGTGGCTCTTGTTTATTGACTGATTCTCTTCACATTTGGTAGAAAGATACCTTAGGTTGTCCTTTTTTAGTCTTTAGTCCCCTACCGGTTTAACGGAGGGGACTTTAGGTTTACCCTCTGTCCGTCAGTCCGTCCGTCCACAAAACGCAAAAAGTACTGAAAATATTTTTATGAAACTTGATATATGGATAGATGGCAGTATGTAGATTATGCACGTCTTTTTCTTTCTTTCCCATGTTGAAAAATAAGGTTGCTATGGCAACAAATAGACTGAAAATATGGCAAATTTTACACATAACCTGGATCCAGTGATAAAGCAAAAAGTACTGAAAATATATTTATGAAACTTGATATATGGATAGATGGCAGTATGGAGATTATGCATGTCTTTTTCTTTTCTTCCTATGTTGAAAATTCTGGTTGCTATGGCAACAAATAGACTGAAAATATGGCAAATTTTACACATAACCTGGATCCAGTGATAATGCAAAAAGTACTGAAAATATTTTTATGAAACTTGAAATATGGGTAGATTGCAGTCTGGAAATTATGCACATCCTTTTCTTTTCTTCCTATGTTGAAAATTCTGGTTGCTATGGCAACAAATAGACTGAATTTCAAGATTTCTGATTCTAGTTTTTAACGTTTTTTCACTATAAGTTCTTTATTTCTTAAGGTATTTTCTTCAAACTTTAAATATAAGTTTCTAGTCAGCAAACACATCATATGTGACAAGGCTTACAACTCTAGCACAAAATTTATCAGAATTTCCTCCCTTGAACTTTTCATGAAATTTTTTTTCTTTCTTTTTTTAGCTCACCTGTCACAAAGTGACAGGGTGAGCTTTTGTGATCGCTTTTCGTCAGGCGTCCGTCCGTCGTCCGTCCGTCCGTAAACTTTTACTTTAAATGACATCTCCTCATAAACCACTAAGCCAATTTCATCCAAACTTCACAGGAATGTTCCTTTGGTGGTCACCTTAAAAATTGTTCAAAGAATTTAATTCCATGCAGAACTCTGGTTGCCATGGCAACCGAAAGAAAAATCTTTAAATATCTTCTTTTAAACAACCCTAAGCGCTAGAGCTTAGATATTTGGCATGAAACATCTTCTAGTGAGTGTCTACCAAGTTTGTTCAAATAAATGCCCTGGGGTCAAAATTGGCCCCGCCCCAGGGGGTCATTGATTTTCCCTATATGCATATAGTAAAAACTTAAAAATTCTTCTTTTAAAGAACCCAAAGAGCTAGAGCTAAGATATTTGGCATGAAACATCTTCTAGTGAGTGTCTACCAAGTTTGTTCAAATAAAAGCCCTGGGGTCAAAATTGGCCCCGCCCCAGGGGGTCATAGATTTTCCCTATATGCATATAGTAAAAACTTAAAAAATCTTCTTTTAAAGAACCCAAAGAGCTAGAGCTAAGATATTTGGCATGAAACATCTTCTAGTGAGTGTCTACCAAGTTTGTTAAAATAAAAGCCCTGGGGTCAAAATTGGCCCCGCCCCAGGGGGTCATTGATTTTCCCTATATGCATATAGTAAAAACTTAAAAAATCTTCTTTTAAAGAACCCAAAGAGCTAGAGCTAAGATATTTAGCATGAAACATGTTCTAATGGGTGTCTACCAAATTTGTTCAAATAAAAGCCCTGGGGTCAAAATTGGCCCCGCCCGGGGGGTCATTGATTTTCCTTATATGTGTATGGCAAAAACTTAAAAATCTTCTTTGAAAAAACCCATATAGCTATAGTTTAGATATTAAACATGAAACATCTTCTAATCAGTGTGTACAAAGTTTGTTCAAATAAAAGCCCCGGGGTCAAAATTGGCCCTGCCCCGGGGGTCATTGATTTTCCTTTTTTATGTATAGCAAAAACTTAAAAATCTTCTTTGAAAAAACCCAAATAGCTAGAGTTTAGATATTAAGCATGCAACATCTTTTAGTAAATATCTACAAAGTTTGTTAAAATAAAAGCCCGGGGGTCAAAACTGGCCCTGCCCCAGGGGTGTCATTGTTTTAACTATATGTGTATAGTGAAAACTTAAAAAATCTTCTTTTAAAAAACCCAATGAGCTAGAACTTAGATGTTTAGCATGAAACATCTTCTTATGGGTGTCTACCAAGTCTGTTCAAATAAACAAATAAAAGCCTTTGGGTAAAAATTGGCCCGGGGGGGGGGGGGGGCTATATACAGGTGAGCGACCTCAGGGCCATCATGGCCCTCTTGTTCTTTTTTTTGTATAAACATTCATTATCAACACATCGTGTATGACGTCTTGCATCTTTATTTCAAGAGTTATCTCCTTTTTAAGAATTTTGCTTTTAAAAATGTTATATTTAAAAAAAAATAACTTTAAGAGTGTCCTTCATTCCATCTGTCTGTCTGTACATAAAAACTGTTTCCTGTGATCACTTTAAAAGAACTTTTTCAACAAATTTACTTAAAATAGAGACATAAGTGAATGGCCAATGGCCTTTCAGAATGTTGCTGGGGTTCTAACCGGTAGGGGACTTATGGATTGCTTGCAATACTATGATAATTGCTTGTTGTTTTTTTTGTTGTTTTTTTTAGTCAAGGTCACCGGTGCTTAAAATAGATTTATACACTTTTGCTCTCACTGACTATTAATTGATGTATTAAAAAAATACGCTGATAAATGTGCAGGGTCAGAGAGAAACTTACCTGAAGCAATATTTTTGTTTTTAGCTCACCTGTCAAAGTGACAAAGTGAGCTTTTGTGATTTCTTTTCCTCTGTCCATCTGTTGTATGTTAACATTTACTTTAAAGCGCGACATCCATCTCCTCATAAACCGCCTAGCAAATTTCATCCAAACTTTACAGCAATGTTCCTTTGGTGGTCACCTTGAAAATTGTTCAAAGAATTTAATTCCATGCAGAACTCTGGTTGCCCTTGCAACCAAAAGAAAAAACTTAAAAAATCTTCTTTAAAAAAAAACAAAATTTGCCCTGCTCCAGGGGGATCATTGGTTTTCCTTGTATGAATATAGTAAAAACTTAAAAAATCTTCTTTCAAAAAACCCAATGAGCTAGAGCTTTGATATTTGGCATGAAACATCTTCTAGTGGGTGTCTACCAAATTTGTTGAAATAAAAGCCCTGGGGTTAAAATTAGCCAGTCTCGGAGGGTCATTGATTTCCTTATATGTTTGTAGTAAAAACTGAAAAAATCATCTCTTAAAAAAACGAACGAGCTAGAGCTTAGATATAAGGCATGAAACCTGTTCTAGTGAGTATCTACCAAGTTTGTTCAAATAAAAGCCCTGGGGTCAAAATTGGCTTTTAAAAAAACCCAAAGAGCAAGAGATTAGATATTAAGCATATGGGTGTCTACCAAGTTTGTTGTAAAAAAAAGCCGTGGGATCAAAATTATTCTTGCTCACAGAGAGCTTTTATATTCAGGTGAGCGATTGCAGGGCCATTATGGCCCCCTTGTTTATGTATATATCTACCATATTGAGTTGAAACTCTCAACATGTTTGTATTAATTGCTTTATAAATTTTCTTAATACAAAATGTACACCATTTATATTCAACAAGTTTTCTTAGCATAGATCTGTTTTTATACTGTAAATATTTCAGTTAGCTGGCGTATCTGAAATGTAAACACATTTGATTTTATTAAAATGATGAACAAATATCATATGTTATTTTTTGTGTTATCCTTCAAAATGATGAACAAATATCATATGTTATTTTTTGTGTTATCCTTCAAGCCCTGAAAAAGATGATGTTCCTGTTTATAATGTAGCTGTCATTCAATGCTGTGGGTTCGAATTCTGTCAAGGACATTCAGAGCCTTTTACCATGCTGGAAGTGAAAGCCTTTGTCACCAGTATAGAGCCAGGCGAAACCTGGAGGTCCATGCAGAAGTAGTTTAATTCAGAGAATCTTTATTTATATAAAATTCAGTTGACACCAAGCATCACATCAAAGTTACAATCGCAACTTTTCGGCCCTTTCAATCAGTTTTCGATTAAGAATTTTATTATTATTGATAATAGCGGAGATGTTGTGATTGCTCCAAATTATTCTGTCTTTTCTCTATTTTAGGAGTTTATTTGAATCAGTTACCTCTGAAACTATTACAAAGAAAACCAGCAGTAAATTTAGAAATCTTCATTGATCATATGACTTCAATAAGGAAACGATAAACATTTTTTTTGTACTAGTATTTGATTTGCTGATTACTTTACAGTCTTCTGATGAAAAAAACAGTCACAAGTTGCCTTAAGCAGTACAATTGAGGGTGAATGCACCTTCTGGTGCATTTACATTTCAAGAAACGCCATGCATTTAACACTAATATTGCCTATCCCGCAGGGGTTGTCAGTTTGAGCCCCTGGACTTGATTGGCATTGTGAATTCATTCCTAAGAAATTGTGAGGGTTTCTGTTTGTCCAAGTGTTTCTCAAATTGACAATATCTTATGCTTAACTTTAATTTAAACAACCATTCAAAATGATCCCATTTTGATCAAAATTTAACAACTGATCTGATTTCAACAACTTTTGATCAAAATTTAATATTGAATTGTTGACAGGATCAATTCTCAATGTTAAAATCTGACCATGGGTCATTTTTCAATGTTGGGAATTGACACATGGGGTCTGCTATTTAAGGGGTCAGTATACTTTGCAGACAGACTTTGCAGACAAGTTAAACAAAGCGATTTTGCAGACAAGTTAAATAAAGAAAATATGAAACGATAAGTGAAAATAAGGAAAATTTGTATTTTGCAGACAGAATTAAGAGAAGTTAGATAAAGAACAAAATTTGAAATGATAAGTGAAAATAAGGAAAATCTGTTTTTTGCAGACAGGATATATGCTGAACATTGCAGACAAGTTAGATAAAGAACAAATTTATATGAAATGAAAGGTCAAAGTAAGGAAAATCTGTTTTTTGCAGACAAGTTAAATAAGGAACAAAATATGAAACAATAGGTGAAAATAATAAAAAAAATCTGTATTTTGCAGACAGAATTAAGATTAAATTTTTGCAGACAAGTAAAATGAAGAACAAAATATGAAACAATGGGTGAAAATAAAAAAAAATCTGTATTTTGCAGACAGAATTAAGATTAAATTTTTGCAGACAAGTTAAATAAAGAACAAAATATGAAACGATAAGTGAAAATAAGGAAAATCTGTATTTTGCAGACAGAATTTATGTTGAATTTTGCAGACAAGTAAAAAAAAAGAACAAAATATGAAATGATAAAAATGAAAATAAGGAAAATCTGCATTTTGCAGACAGAATTTATGTTGAATTTTGCAGACAAGTTAGATAAAGAACAAAATTATGAAATGGTAGGTGACAAGAATTACGGACAGGCCGGATCGTGAGACAAGGCGGACCATACCAGGGCGGACCGTATGTATGGACGGGGCGGACTGTATTTTGGGACAGGGTGGACCGTGACTCGAGACGAGGCACACCGCGCTTTAATGAAATAATAATATTTAAATATTGATGTTTCTTTGCTTTTGTGTATGTAATTATCCATCGGAATGTATCTGTAACTTTCAATTTATAAAAGAGTGGGACAGCTAGTCTTTATATATTAAGAATTTAAAGGTGACAACCAAAGGAACATTCCTGTTAAGTTTGGATGAAATTGACTAAGCAGTTTATGAGGAGTTGTCTTTTAAAGTAAACGTTTACAGACGGACGCCGGACAAAAAGCGATCACAATAGCTCACCACGTCACTGTGATAGGTGAGCTGAAAAAGTTGTGTCACATCAATGCCATAAGGCTGCCAAGAATAATTTTATAACACACTTTCAGGTTTTATTTGGCATGCTTATTAAATCTGTCTTTCTTATGAAGTTCAATAAATGGAATATAATATTATGTCTCTAAATTTTGTTTACTGAAATTTTCAGCATGATCGTATCAAAGTAGACGCAAATATGAGACCATTTATACATGCACACTTATTAGTGCTGCAAATAGGGTATAATGTATAATGACAACAAAGTGGTTTATGTCAGCCAAAAGCAAGTTTCATATACTAGGTCTCTAGTTTCCGGAATGGATATTCATTTGGCTCAGTAATCCATGATGGCGTCCAAGATGGCCGCCAAACCCGTTGAGATTATGAATATTGATTTTGCGTAAAATCTTTCCTTTATTGGAGAGGAAAACCTTGATATTTGCTTATAATAATTCATAAATAGGCAAAATAATGCTTCAAATATGGGTTCTTGTTATGATAATCTCATTTATGTTTTAAAAGATATTTTTATTACATATTTTGGTATTCTAGCTGCTATTGAATTCTGTTATAATTGCATAATTCTTAGAAGCAAGTTAGCATAACTTAACTGTATAAAATCAGTAAAAATAAACGTTGACAACTATGTGTAAAAGCACAGAGACTGCAACTATTTCAGCGACTATAAAATTAAAGTATGAAAATTAACAAAGGGCAATAACTTAAAAAATAAGAACTGCAGAGTTTATATCCTTAGTAAACATATTTTCCATTTAGTTATTTCTGCGTCCGTTATAGAAATTATCTGTAGTAAAAATATTTGGTTTAATTTCTGCGTCCACTTCTAATCTAATCTTCTCAATAAACACATTTTGTTTAAGTAATTTCTGCATCTGCTACGGGACTTATTCTCGGAAAACACATTTTAAGTAATTTCTGCATCCGCTATGGAACTTCTTCTCAATAAACACATTTTGTTGAAGTAATTTCTGCATCCGCTACGGGACTTATTCTCGGAAAACACATTTTAAGTAATTTCTGCATCCGCTACGGAACTTATTCTCAATTAACACATTTTGTTTAAGTAATTTCTGCATTCGCTACGGATTTTATTCTCGGTAAACACATTTTGTTTAAGTAATTTATGCATTCACTCTTCAACATATTCTCGGTAAACACATTTTGTTTAAGTAATTTCTGCATTCGCTCTGGAACTTATTCTCGGTAAACGCATTTTGTTTAAGTAATTTCTGCATTCGCTCTGGAACATATTCTCGGTAAACGCATTTTGTTTAAGTAATTTCTGCATTCGCTCTTCGACTTATTCTCTGTAAATGCATTTTGTAAAATAATTTCTCCATTTGCTACGGATTTTGTTGTCAGTAAACACATTTTGTTTAA